>NC_064639.1:3648863-3951893 GCF_023864345.2 Schistocerca serialis cubense | reverse complement strand
CCGAGGCAGCAATAGACCATTGGAGACAAGTCGGCTGAAGGACGATATATTGAATCTCGACGCAATTTGAGTGATCCATCGTCATTAGGAGGACCTGAACGTTACAATTAACTATCAGTTTTGCGTCGGATTCGAAAATCTACTCTCAGGAGAAGGATCATATGGTGCCCGAGACAGCAATATCCCCTTGGAAACAAGTCGGCTGGAGGACGATATCTTGAGTCTCGACGCAATTTGAGTGATCCATCGTCATTAGGAGGACCTGAAGGTTACAATTAACTATCTGTTCTGCGTTCGATTCGAAAATCTAGACTTACTGGAGACGGACCATAAGGTGCCCGAGGCAGCAATTGACCATTGGAGACAAGTCGGCTGAAGGACGATATATTGAATCTCGACGCAATTTGAGTGATCCATCGTCATTAGGAGGACCTGAACGTTACAATTAACTATCAGTTTTGCGTCGGATTCGAAAATCTACTCTCAGGAGAAGGATCATATGGTGCCCGAGACAGCAATATCCCCTTGGAAACAAGTCGGCTGGAGGACGATATATTGAATCTCGACGCAATTTGAGTGTTCCATTGTAACTAGGAGGCGCTCAACGTTAAATAAACTATCAGTTATACGTCGGATTAGTAAATCTAGACTCACAGGTGACGGACCACAAGGTGCCCGAGGCAGCAATATCCCCTTGGAGTCCAGTCCGATGGAGGACGTTGTATTGAATCTCGAGGCAATTTGAGTGTTCCATCGTCATTAGGAGGCCCTGAACGCTACAATTAACTATCAGTTTTGCGTCGGATTAGAAAATCTAGACTCACAGGAGAACGACCATGAGGTGCCCGAGGAAGCAATAGACCCTTGGAGACAAGTCGGCTGAAGGACGATGTATTGAATCTCGACGCAATTTGAGTGTTCCATCGTCATTAGGAGGCCCTGAAAGTTACAATTAACTATCTGTTCTGCGTTCGATTCGAAAATCTAGACTCACAGGAGAACGACCATAAGGTGTCCGAGGAAGCAATAGACCCTTGGAGACAAGTCGGCTGAAGGACGATGTATTGGATCTCGTCGCATTTTGAGTGTTGAAAGTTACAATTAACTATCTGTTCTGCGCTGGAGTCGAAAATCTAGACTCACAGGAGAACGACCATAAGGTGTCCGAGGAAGCAATAGACCCTTGGAGACAAATCGGCTGAAGGACGATGTATTGAATCTCGACGCAATTAGAGTGTTCCATGGTCATTAGATGGCCCTGAACGTTACAGTTAACTATCAGTTTTGCGTCGGGCTCGAAAATCTAGACTCACAGGACAACGATCATAAGGTGCCCGAGGAAGCAATAGACCCTTGGAGACAATTCGGCTGAAGGACGATGTATTAAATCTCGACGCAATTTGAGTGTTCCATCGTCATTAGGAGGTCCTGAACGTTACAATTAACTATCAGTTTATCGTCGGATTCGAAAATCTACTCTCAGGAGTAGGATCATATGGTGCCCGAGACAGCAATATCCACTTGGATACAAGTCGGCTGGAGGACGATGTATAGGATCGCGACGCATTTTGAGTGTTCCATCGTAACTAGGAGGCGCTCAACGTTACGCGTCGGATTAGTAAATCTAGACTCACAAGAGACGGATCACATGGTGCCCGAGGCAGCAGTAGACCCTTGGAGACAAGTCGGCTAGAGGCCGATGTATTGAATCTCGACGCAATTTGAATGTTCCATGGTCATTAGATGGCCCTGAACGTTACAGTTAACTATCAGTTTTGCGTCGGGCTCGAAAATCTAGACTCACAGGAGAACGATCATAAGGTGCCCGAGGAAGCAATAGACCCTTGGAGACAATTCGGCTGAAGGACGATGTATTAAATCTCGACGCAATTTGAGTGTTCCACCGTCATTAGGAGGCCCTGAACGTTACAATTAACTATCAGTTTTGCGTCGGAATCGAAAATCTAGACTCACTGGAGACGGACCATAAGGTGCCCGAGGCAGCAATATCCCCTTGGAGACCAGTCCGCTGGAGGACGATGTATTGAATCGCGACGCAATTTGAATGCTCCATCGTCATTAGGAGGCCCTGAACGTTACAATTAAAAATCAGTTTTGAGTCGGATTAGAAAATCTACTCACAGGAGAACGCCCATATGGTGCCCGATGCAGCTATAGACTTTTGGAGACAAGTCTGCTGGAGGCCGATGTATTGAATCTCGACTCAATTTGAGTGTACCATCGTCATTAGGAGGCCCTGAAAGTTACAATTAACTATCTGTTCTGCGTTCGATTCGAAAATCTAGACTCACAGGAGAACGACCATAAGGTGTCCGAGGAAGCAATAGACCCTTGGAGACAAGTCGGCTGTAGGACGATGTATTGAATCTCGACGCAGTTTGAGTGTTCCGTCGTCATTAGGAGGCCCTGAACGTTACAATTAACTATCAGTTTATCGTCGGATTCGAAAATCTACTCTAAGGAGAAGGATCATATGGTGCCCGAGACTGCAATATCCCCTTGAATGTTCCATTTTCATTAGATGGCCCTGAACGTTACAATTAACTATCAGTTTTGCGTCGGGTTCGAAAATCTAGACTCACAGGAGAACGATCATAAGGTGCCCGAGGCAACAATAGACCCTTGGAGACAAGTCGGCTGAAGGACGATGTATTGAATCTCGACGCAATTTGAGTGTTCCATCGTCATTAGGAGGACCTGAAGGTTACAATTAACTATCTGTTCTGCGTTCGATTCGAAAATCTAGACTTACTGTAGACGGACCATAAGGTGCCCGAGGCAGCAATAGACCATTGGAGACAAGTCGGCTGAAGGACGATATATTGAATCTCGACGCAATTTGAGTGATCCATCGTCATTAGGAGGACCTGAACGTTACAATTAACTATCAGTTTTGCGTCGGATTCGAAAATCTACTCTCAGGAGAAGGATCATATGGTGCCCGAGACAGCAATATCCCCTTGGAAACAAGTCGGCTGGAGGACGATATATTGAATCTCGACGCAATTTGAGTGTTCCATTGTAACCAGGAGGCGCTCAACGTTAAATAAACTATCAGTTATACGTCGGATTAGTAAATCTAGACTCACAGGTGACGGACCACAAGGTGCCCGAGGCAGCAGTATCCCCTTGGAGTCCAGTCCGATGGAGGACGATGTATTGAATCTCGAGGCAATTTGAGTGTTCCATCGTCATTAGGAGGCCCTGAACGCTACAATTAACTATCAGTTTTGCGTCGGATTAGAAAATCTAGTCTCACAGGAGAACGACCTTGAGGTGCCCGAGGAAGCAATAGACCCTTGGAGACAAGTCGGCTGAAGGACGATGTATTGAATCTCGACGCAATTTGAGTGTTCCATCGTCATTAGGAGGACCTGAAGGTTACAATTAACTATCTGTTCTGCGTTCGATTCGAAAATCTAGACTTACTGGAGACGGACCATAAGGTGCCCGAGGCAGCAATTGACCATTGGAGACAAGTCGGCTGAAGGACGATATATTGAATCCCGACGCAATTTGAGTGATCCATCGTCATTAGGAGGACCTGAACGTTACAATTAACTATCAGTTTTGTGTCGGATTCGAAAATCTACTCTCAGGAGAAGGATCATATGGTGCCCGAGACAGCAATATCCCCTTGGAAACAAGTCGGCTGGAGGACGATATATTGAATCTCGACGCAATTTGAGTGTTCCATTGTAACTAGGAGGCGCTCAACGTTAAATAAACTATCAGTTATACGTCGGATTAGTAAATCTAGACTCACAGGTGACGGACCACAAGGTGCCCGAGGCAGCAATATCCCCTTGGAGTCCAGTCCGATGGAGGACGATGTATTGAATCTCGAGGCAATTTGAGTGTTCCATCGTCATTAGGAGGCCCTGAACGCTACAATTAACTATCAGTTTTGCGTCGGATTAGAAAATCTAGACTCACAGGAGAACGACCATGAGGTGCCCGAGGAAGCAATAGACCCTTGGAGACAAGTCAGCTGAAGGACGATGTATTGAATCTCGACGCAATTTGAGTGTTCCATCGTCATTAGGAGGACCTGAAGGTTACAATTAACTATCTGTTCTGCGTTCGATTCGAAAATCTAGACTTACTGGAGACGGACCATAAGGTGCCCGAGGCAGCAATTGACCATTGGAGACAAGTCGGCTGAAGGACGATATATTGAATCTCGACGCAATTTGAGTGATCCATCGTCATTAGGAGGACCTGAACGTTACAATTAACTATCAGTTTAGCGTCGGATTCGAAAATCTACTCTCAGGAGAAGGATCATATGGTGGACGAGACAGCAATATCCCCTTGGAAACAAGTCGGCTGGAGGACGATATATTGAATCTCGACGCAATTTGAGTGATCCATCGTCATTAGGAGGACCTGAACGTTACAATTAACTATCAGTTTTGCGTCGGAATCGAAAATCTAGACTCACTGGAGACGGACCATAAGGTGCCCGAGGCAGCAATATCCCCTTGGAGACCAGTCCGCTGGAGGACGATGTATTGAATCGCGACGCAATTTGAATGCTCCATCGTCATTAGGAGGCCCTGAACGTTACAATTAAAAATCAGTTTTGAGTCGGATTAGAAAATCTACTCACAGGAGAACGCCCATATGGTGCCCGATGCAGCTATAGACTTTTGGAGACAAGTCTGCTGGAGGCCGATGTATTAAATCTCGACTCAATTTGAGTGTACCATCGTCATTAGGAGGCCCTGAAAGTTACAATTAACTATCTGTTCTGCGTTCGATTCGAAAATCTAGACTCACAGGAGAACGACCATAAGGTGTCCGAGGAAGCAATAGACCCTTGGAGACAAGTCGGCTGAAGGACGATGTATTGGATCTCGTCGCAATTTGAGTGTTGAAAGTTACAATTAACTATCTGGTCTGCGTTGGAGTCGAAAATCTAGACTCACAGGAGAACGACCATAAGGTGTCCGAGGAAGCAATAGACCCTTGGAGACAAATCGGCTGAAGGACGATGTATTGAATCTCGACGCAATTTGAATGTTCCATGGTCATTAGATGGCCCTGAACGTTACAGTTAACTATCAGTTTTGCGTCGGGCTCGAAAATCTAGACTCACAGGAGAACGATCATAAGGTGCCCGAGGAAGCAATAGACCCTTGGAGACAATTCGGCTGAAGGACGATGTATTAAATCTCGACGCAATTTGAGTGTTCCATCGTCATTAGGAGGTCCTGAACGTTACAATTAACTATCAGTTTATCGTCGGATTCGAAAATCTACTCTCAGGAGTAGGATCTTATGGTGCCCGAGACAGCAATATCCACTTGGATACAAGTCGGCTGGAGGACGATGTATAGGATCGCGACGCATTTTGAGTGTTCCATCGTAACTAGGAGGCGCTCAACGTTACGCGTCGGATTAGTAAATCTAGACTCACAGGAGACGGATCACATGGTGCCCGAGGCAGCAGTAGACCCTTGGAGACAAGTCGGCTGGAGGCCGATGTATTGAATCTCGACGCAATTTGAATGTTCCATGGTCATTAGATGGCCCTGAACGTTACAGTTAACTATCAGTTTTGCGTCGGGCTCGAAAATCTAGGCTCACAGGAGAACGATCATAAGGTGCCCGAGGAAGCAATAGACCCTTGGAGACAATTCGGCTGAAGGACGATGTATTAAATCTCGACGCAATTTGAGTGTTCCATCGTCATTAGGAGGCCCTGAACGCTACAATTAACTATCAGTTTTGCGTCGGATTAGAAAATCTAGACTCACAGGAGAACGACCATGAGGTGCCCGAGGAAGCAATAGACCCTTGGAGACAAGTCGGCTGAAGGACGATGTATTGAATCTCGACGCAATTTGAGTGTTCCATCGTCATTAGGAGGCCCTGAAAGTTACAATTAACTATCTGTTCTGCGTTCGATTCGAAAATCTAGACTCACAGGAGAACGACCATAAGGTGTCCGAGGAAGCAATAGACCCTTGGAGACAAGTCGGCTGAAGGACGATGTATTGGATCTCGTCGCATTTTGAGTGTTGAAAGTTACAATTAACTATCTGTTCTGCGCTGGAGTCGAAAATCTAGACTCACAGGAGAACGACCATAAGGTGTCCGAGGAAGCAATAGACCCTTGGAGACAAATCGGCTGAAGGACGATGTATTGAATCTCGACGCAATTAGAGTGTTCCATGGTCATTAGATGGCCCTGAACGTTACAGTTAACTATCAGTTTTGCGTCGGGCTCGAAAATCTAGACTCACAGGAGAACGATCATAAGGTGCCCGAGGAAGCAATAGACCCTTGGAGACAATTCGGCTGAAGGACGATGTATTAAATCTCGACGCAATTTGAGTGTTCCATCGTCATTAGGAGGTCCTGAACGTTACAATTAACTATCAGTTTATCGTCGGATTCGAAAATCTACTCTCAGGAGTAGGATCATATGGTGCCCGAGACAGCAATATCCACTTGGATACAAGTCGGCTGGAGGACGATGTATAGGATCGCGACGCATTTTGAGTGTTCCATCGTAACTAGGAGGCGCTCAACGTTACGCGTCGGATTAGTAAATCTAGACTCACAAGAGACGGATCACATGGTGCCCGAGGCAGCAGTAGACCCTTGGAGACAAGTCGGCTAGAGGCCGATGTATTGAATCTCGACGCAATTTGAATGTTCCATGGTCATTAGATGGCCCTGAACGTTACAGTTAACTATCAGTTTTGCGTCGGGCTCGAAAATCTAGACTCACAGGAGAACGATCATAAGGTGCCCGAGGAAGCAATAGACCCTTGGAGACAATTCGGCTGAAGGACGATGTATTAAATCTCGACGCAATTTGAGTGTTCCATCGTCATTAGGAGGCCCTGAACGTTACAATTAACTATCAGTTTTGCGTCGGAATCGAAAATCTAGACTCACTGGAGACGGACCATAAGGTGCCCGAGGCAGCAATATCCCCTTGGAGACCAGTCCGCTGGAGGACGATGTATTGAATCGCGACGCAATTTGAATGCTCCATCGTCATTAGGAGGCCCTGAACGTTACAATTAAAAATCAGTTTTGAGTCGGATTAGAAAATCTACTCACAGGAGAACGCCCATATGGTGCCCGATGCAGCTATAGACTTTTGGAGACAAGTCTGCTGGAGGCCGATGTATTGAATCTCGACTCAATTTGAGTGTACCATCGTCATTAGGAGGCCCTGAAAGTTACAATTAACTATCTGTTCTGCGTTCGATTCGAAAATCTAGACTCACAGGAGAACGACCATAAGGTGTCCGAGGAAGCAATAGACCCTTGGAGACAAGTCGGCTGTAGGACGATGTATTGAATCTCGACGCAGTTTGAGTGTTCCGTCGTCATTAGGAGGCCCTGAACGTTACAATTAACTATCAGTTTATCGTCGGATTCGAAAATCTACTCTAAGGAGAAGGATCATATGGTGCCCGAGACTGCAATATCCCCTTGAATGTTCCATTTTCATTAGATGGCCCTGAACGTTACAATTAACTATCAGTTTTGCGTCGGGTTCGAAAATCTAGACTCACAGGAGAACGATCATAAGGTGCCCGAGGCAACAATAGACCCTTGGAGACAAGTCGGCTGAAGGACGATGTATTGAATCTCGACGCAATTTGAGTGTTCCATCGTCATTAGGAGGACCTGAAGGTTACAATTAACTATCTGTTCTGCGTTCGATTCGAAAATCTAGACTTACTGGAGACGGACCATAAGGTGCCCGAGGCAGCAATTGACCATTGGAGACAAGTCGGCTGAAGGACGATATATTGAATCTCGACGCAATTTGAGTGATCCATCGTCATTAGGAGGACCTGAACGTTACAATTAACTATCAGTTTTGCGTCGGATTCGAAAATCTACTCTCAGGAGAAGGATCATATGGTGCCCGAGACAGCAATATCCCCTTGGAAACAAGTCGGCTGGAGGACGATATATTGAATCTCGACGCAATTTGAGTGTTCCATTGTAACTAGGAGGCGCTCAACGTTAAATAAACTATCAGTTATACGTCGGATTAGTAAATCTAGACTCACAGGTGACGGACCACAAGGTGCCCGAGGCAGCAATATCCCCTTGGAGTCCAGTCCGATGGAGGACGATGTATTGAATCTCGAGGCAATTTGAGTGTTCCATCGTCATTAGGAGGCCCTGAACGCTACAATTAACTATCAGTTTTGCGTCGGATTAGAAAATCTAGACTCACAGGAGAACGACCATGAGGTGCCCGAGGAAGCAATAGACCCTTGGAGACAAGTCAGCTGAAGGACGATGTATTGAATCTCGACGCAATTTGAGTGTTCCATCGTCATTAGGAGGACCTGAAGGTTACAATTAACTATCTGTTCTGCGTTCGATTCGAAAATCTAGACTTACTGGAGACGGACCATAAGGTGCCCGAGGCAGCAATTGACCATTGGAGACAAGTCGGCTGAAGGACGATATATTGAATCTCGACGCAATTTGAGTGATCCATCGTCATTAGGAGGACCTGAACGTTACAATTAACTATCAGTTTAGCGTCGGATTCGAAAATCTACTCTCAGGAGAAGGATCATATGGTGGACGAGACAGCAATATCCCCTTGGAAACAAGTCGGCTGGAGGACGATATATTGAATCTCGACGCAATTTGAGTGATCCATCGTCATTAGGAGGACCTGAACGTTACAATTAACTATCAGTTTTGCGTCGGAATCGAAAATCTAGACTCACTGGAGACGGACCATAAGGTGCCCGAGGCAGCAATATCCCCTTGGAGCCCAGTCCGCTGGAGGACGATGTATTGAATCGCGACGCAATTTGAATGCTCCATCGTCATTAGGAGGCCCTGAACGTTACAATTAAAAATCAGTTTTGAGTCGGATTAGAAAATCTACTCACAGGAGAACGCCCATATGGTGCCCGATGCAGCTATAGACTTTTGGAGACAAGTCTGCTGGAGGCCGATGTATTAAATCTCGACTCAATTTGAGTGTACCATCGTCATTAGGAGGCCCTGAAAGTTACAATTAACTATCTGTTCTGCGTTCGATTCGAAAATCTAGACTCACAGGAGAACGACCATAAGGTGTCCGAGGAAGCAATAGACCCTTGGAGACAAGTCGGCTGAAGGACGATGTATTGGATCTCGTCGCAATTTGAGTGTTGAAAGTTACAATTAACTATCTGGTCTGCGTTGGAGTCGAAAATCTAGACTCACAGGAGAACGACCATAAGGTGTCCGAGGAAGCAATAGACCCTTGGAGACAAATTGGCTGAAGGACGATGTATTGAATCTCGACGCAATTTGAATGTTCCATGGTCATTAGATGGCCCTGAACGTTACAGTTAACTATCAGTTTTGCGTCGGGCTCGAAAATCTAGACTCACAGGAGAACGATCATAAGGTGCCCGAGGAAGCAATAGACCCTTGGAGACAATTCGGCTGAAGGACGATGTATTAAATCTCGACGCAATTTGAGTGTTCCATCGTCATTAGGAGGTCCTGAACGTTACAATTAACTATCAGTTTATCGTCGGATTCGAAAATCTACTCTCAGGAGTAGGATCTTATGGTGCCCGAGACAGCAATATCCACTTGGATACAAGTCGGCTGGAGGACGATGTATAGGATCGCGACGCATTTTGAGTGTTCCATCGTAACTAGGAGGCGCTCAACGTTACGCGTCGGATTAGTAAATCTAGACTCACAGGAGACGGATCACATGGTGCCCGAGGCAGCAGTAGACCCTTGGAGACAAGTCGGCTGGAGGCCGATGTATTGAATCTCGACGCAATTTGAATGTTCCATGGTCATTAGATGGCCCTGAACGTTACAGTTAACTATCAGTTTTGCGTCGGGCTCGAAAATCTAGGCTCACAGGAGAACGATCATAAGGTGCCCGAGGAAGCAATAGACCCTTGGAGACAATTCGGCTGAAGGACGATGTATTAAATCTCGACGCAATTTGAGTGTTCCATCGTCATTAGGAGGCCCTGAACGTTACAATTAACTATCTGTTCTGCGTTCGATTCGAAAATCTAGACTTACTGGAGACGGACCATAAGGTGCCCGAGGCAGCAATTGACCATTGGAGACAAGTCGGCTGAAGGACGATATATTGAATCTCGACGCAATTTGAGTGATCCATCGTCATTAGGAGGACCTGAACGTTACAATTAACTATCAGTTTTGCGTCGGATTCGAAAATCTACTCTCAGGAGAAGGATCATATGGTGCCCGAGACAGCAATATCCCCTTGGAAACAAGTCGGCTGGAGGACGATATATTGAATCTCGACGCAATTTGAGTGTTCCATTGTAACTAGGAGGCGCTCAACGTTAAATAAACTATCAGTTATACGTCGGATTAGTAAATCTAGACTCACAGGTGACGGACCACAAGGTGCCCGAGGCAGCAATATCCCCTTGGAGTCCAGTCCGATGGAGGACGTTGTATTGAATCTCGAGGCAATTTGAGTGTTCCATCGTCATTAGGAGGCCCTGAACGCTACAATTAACTATCAGTTTTGCGTCGGATTAGAAAATCTAGACTCACAGGAGAACGACCATGAGGTGCCCGAGGAAGCAATAGACCCTTGGAGACAAGTCGGCTGAAGGACGATGTATTGAATCTCGACGCAATTTGAGTGTTCCATCGTCATTAGGAGGCCCTGAAAGTTACAATTAACTATCTGTTCTGCGTTCGATTCGAAAATCTAGACTCACAGGAGAACGACCATAAGGTGTCCGAGGAAGCAATAGACCCTTGGAGACAAGTCGGCTGAAGGACGATGTATTGGATCTCGTCGCATTTTGAGTGTTGAAAGTTACAATTAACTATCTGTTCTGCGCTGGAGTCGAAAATCTAGACTCACAGGAGAACGACCATAAGGTGTCCGAGGAAGCAATAGACCCTTGGAGACAAATCGGCTGAAGGACGATGTATTGAATCTCGACGCAATTAGAGTGTTCCATGGTCATTAGATGGCCCTGAACGTTACAGTTAACTATCAGTTTTGCGTCGGGCTCGAATATCTAGACTCACAGGACAACGATCATAAGGTGCCCGAGGAAGCAATAGACCCTTGGAGACAATTCGGCTGAAGGACGATGTATTAAATCTCGACGCAATTTGAGTGTTCCATCGTCATTAGGAGGTCCTGAACGTTACAATTAACTATCAGTTTATCGTCGGATTCGAAAATCTACTCTCAGGAGTAGGATCATATGGTGCCCGAGACAGCAATATCCACTTGGATACAAGTCGGCTGGAGGACGATGTATAGGATCGCGACGCATTTTGAGTGTTCCATCGTAACTAGGAGGCGCTCAACGTTACGCGTCGGATTAGTAAATCTAGACTCACAAGAGACGGATCACATGGTGCCCGAGGCAGCAGTAGACCCTTGGAGACAAGTCGGCTAGAGGCCGATGTATTGAATCTCGACGCAATTTGAATGTTCCATGGTCATTAGATGGCCCTGAACGTTACAGTTAACTATCAGTTTTGCGTCGGGCTCGAAAATCTAGACTCACAGGAGAACGATCATAAGGTGCCCGAGGAAGCAATAGACCCTTGGAGACAATTCGGCTGAAGGACGATGTATTAAATCTCGACGCAATTTGAGTGTTCCATCGTCATTAGGAGGCCCTGAACGTTACAATTAACTATCAGTTTTGCGTCGGAATCGAAAATCTAGACTCACTGGAGACGGACCATAAGGTGCCCGAGGCAGCAATATCCCCTTGGAGACCAGTCCGCTGGAGGACGATGTATTGAATCGCGACGCAATTTGAATGCTCCATCGTCATTAGGAGGCCCTGAACGTTACAATTAAAAATCAGTTTTGAGTCGGATTAGAAAATCTACTCACAGGAGAACGCCCATATGGTGCCCGATGCAGCTATAGACTTTTGGAGACAAGTCTGCTGGAGGCCGATGTATTGAATCTCGACTCAATTTGAGTGTACCATCGTCATTAGGAGGCCCTGAAAGTTACAATTAACTATCTGTTCTGCGTTCGATTCGAAAATCTAGACTCATAGGAGAACGACCATAAGGTGTCCGAGGAAGCAATAGACCCTTGGAGACAAGTCGGCTGTAGGACGATGTATTGAATCTCGACGCAGTTTGAGTGTTCCGTCGTCATTAGGAGGCCCTGAACGTTACAATTAACTATCAGTTTATCGTCGGATTCGAAAATCTACTCTAAGGAGAAGGATCATATGGTGCCCGAGACTGCAATATCCCCTTGAATGTTCCATTTTCATTAGATGGCCCTGAACGTTACAATTAACTATCAGTTTTGCGTCGGGTTCGAAAATCTAGACTCACAGGAGAACGATCATAAGGTGCCCGAGGCAACAATAGACCCTTGGAGACAAGTCGGCTGAAGGACGATGTATTGAATCTCGACGCAATTTGAGTGTTCCATCGTCATTAGGAGGACCTGAAGGTTACAATTAACTATCTGTTCTGCGTTCGATTCGAAAATCTAGACTTACTGGAGACGGACCATAAGGTGCCCGAGGCAGCAATTGACCATTGGAGACAAGTCGGCTGAAGGACGATATATTGAATCTCGACGCAATTTGAGTGATCCATCGTCATTAGGAGGACCTGAACGTTACAATTAACTATCAGTTTTGCGTCGGATTCGAAAATCTACTCTCAGGAGAAGGATCATATGGTGCCCGAGACAGCAATATCCCCTTGGAAACAAGTCGGCTGGAGGACGATATATTGAATCTCGACGCAATTTGAGTGTTCCATTGTAACTAGGAGGCGCTCAACGTTAAATAAACTATCAGTTATACGTCGGATTAGTAAATCTAGACTCACAGGTGACGGACCACAAGGTGCCCGAGGCAGCAATATCCCCTTGGAGTCCAGTCCGATGGAGGACGATGTATTGAATCTCGAGGCAATTTGAGTGTTCCATCGTCATTAGGAGGCCCTGAACGCTACAATTAACTATCAGTTTTGCGTCGGATTAGAAAATCTAGACTCACAGGAGAACGACCATGAGGTGCCCGAGGAAGCAATAGACCCTTGGAGACAAGTCAGCTGAAGGACGATGTATTGAATCTCGACGCAATTTGAGTGTTCCATCGTCATTAGGAGGACCTGAAGGTTACAATTAACTATCTGTTCTGCGTTCGATTCGAAAATCTAGACTTACTGGAGACGGACCATAAGGTGCCCGAGGCAGCAATTGACCATTGGAGACAAGTCGGCTGAAGGACGATATATTGAATCTCGACGCAATTTGAGTGATCCATCGTCATTAGGAGGACCTGAACGTTACAATTAACTATCAGTTTAGCGTCGGATTCGAAAATCTACTCTCAGGAGAAGGATCATATGGTGGACGAGACAGCAATATCCCCTTGGAAACAAGTCGGCTGGAGGACGATATATTGAATCTCGACGCAATTTGAGTGATCCATCGTCATTAGGAGGACCTGAACGTTACAATTAACTATCAGTTTTGCGTCGGAATCGAAAATCTAGACTCACTGGAGACGGACCATAAGGTGCCCGAGGCAGCAATATCCCCTTGGAGACCAGTCCGCTGGAGGACGATGTATTGAATCGCGACGCAATTTGAATGCTCCATCGTCATTAGGAGGCCCTGAACGTTACAATTAAAAATCAGTTTTGAGTCGGATTAGAAAATCTACTCACAGGAGAACGCCCATATGGTGCCCGATGCAGCTATAGACTTTTGGAGACAAGTCTGCTGGAGGCCGATGTATTAAATCTCGACTCAATTTGAGTGTACCATCGTCATTAGGAGGCCCTGAAAGTTACAATTAACTATCTGTTCTGCGTTCGATTCGAAAATCTAGACTCACAGGAGAACGACCATAAGGTGTCCGAGGAAGCAATAGACCCTTGGAGACAAGTCGGCTGAAGGACGATGTATTGGATCTCGTCGCAATTTGAGTGTTGAAAGTTACAATTAACTATCTGGTCTGCGTTGGAGTCGAAAATCTAGACTCACAGGAGAACGACCATAAGGTGTCCGAGGAAGCAATAGACCCTTGGAGACAAATCGGCTGAAGGACGATGTATTGAATCTCGACGCAATTTGAATGTTCCATGGTCATTAGATGGCCCTGAACGTTACAGTTAACTATCAGTTTTGCGTCGGGCTCGAAAATCTAGACTCACAGGAGAACGATCATAAGGTGCCCGAGGAAGCAATAGACCCTTGGAGACAATTCGGCTGAAGGACGATGTATTAAATCTCGACGCAATTTGAGTGTTCCATCGTCATTAGGAGGTCCTGAACGTTACAATTAACTATCAGTTTATCGTCGGATTCGAAAATCTACTCTCAGGAGTAGGATCTTATGGTGCCCGAGACAGCAATATCCACTTGGATACAAGTCGGCTGGAGGACGATGTATAGGATCGCGACGCATTTTGAGTGTTCCATCGTAACTAGGAGGCGCTCAACGTTACGCGTCGGATTAGTAAATCTAGACTCACAGGAGACGGATCACATGGTGCCCGAGGCAGCAGTAGACCCTTGGAGACAAGTCGGCTGGAGGCCGATGTATTGAATCTCGACGCAATTTGAATGTTCCATGGTCATTAGATGGCCCTGAACGTTACAGTTAACTATCAGTTTTGCGTCGGGCTCGAAAATCTAGGCTCACAGGAGAACGATCATAAGGTGCCCGAGGAAGCATTAGACCCTTGGAGACAATTCGGCTGAAGGACGATGTATTAAATCTCGACGCAATTTGAGTGTTCCATCGTCATTAGGAGGCCCTGAACGTTACAATTAACAATCAGTTTTGCGTCGGATTAGGAAATCTAGATTCACAGGAGTACGACCATAAAGTGCCCGAGGCTGCAATATCCCCTTGGAGACCAGTCCGTTGGAGGACGATGTATTGAATCGCGACGCAATTTGAGTGCTCCTTCGTCATTAGGAGGAACTGAACGTTACAATTAACTATCAGTTTAGCGTCGGATTCGAAAATCTACTCTCAGGAGAAGGATCATATGGTGGACGAGACAGCAATATCCCCTTGGAAACAAGTCGGCTGGAGGACGATATATTGAATCTCGACGCAATTTGAGTGATCCATCGTCATTAGGAGGACCTGAACGTTACAATTAACTATCAGTTTTGCGTCGGAATCGAAAATCTAGACTCACTGGAGACGGACCATAAGGTGCCCGAGGCAGCAATATCCCCTTGGAGACATGTCCGCTGGAGGACGATGTATTGAATCGCGACGCAATTTGAATGCTCCATCGTCATTAGGAGGCCCTGAACGTTACAATTAAAAATCAGTTTTGAGTCGGATTAGAAAATCTACTCACAGGAGAACGCCCATATGGTGCCCGATGCAGCTATAGACTTTTGGAGACAAGTCTGCTGGAGGCCGATGTATTGAATCTCGACTCAATTTGAGTGTACCATCGTCATTAGGAGGCCCTGAAAGTTACAATTAACTATCTGTTCTGCGTTCGATTCGAAAATCTAGACTCACAGGAGAACGACCATAAGGTGTCCGAGGGAGCAATAGACCCTTGGAGACAAGTCGGCTGAAGGACGATGTATTGAATCTCGACGCAGTTTGAGTGTTCCGTCGTCATTAGGAGGCCCTGAACGTTACAATTAACTATCAGTTTATCGTCGGATTCGAAAATCTACTCTAAGGAGAAGGATCATATGGTGCCCGAGACTGCAATATCCCCTTGAATGTTCCATTTTCATTAGATGGCCCTGAACGTTACAATTAACTATCAGTTTTGCGTCGGGTTCGAAAATCTAGACTCACAGGAGAACGATCATAAGGTGCCCGAGGCAACAATAGACCCTTGGAGACAAGTCGGCTGAAGGACGATGTATTGATTCTCGACGCAATTTGAGTGTTCCATCGTCATTAGGAGGACCTGAAGGTTACAATTAACTATCTGTTCTGCGTTCGATTCGAAAATCTAGACTTACTGTAGACGGACCATAAGGTGCCCGAGGCAGCAATAGACCATTGGAGACAAGTCGGCTGAAGGACGATATATTGAATCTCGACGCAATTTGAGTGATCCATCGTCATTAGGAGGACCTGAACGTTACAATTAACTATCAGTTTTGCGTCGGATTCGAAAATCTACTCTCAGGAGAAGGATCATATGGTGCCCGAGACAGCAATATCCCCTTGGAAACAAGTCGGCTGGAGGACGATATATTGAATCTCGACGCAATTTGAGTGTTCCATTGTAACCAGGAGGCGCTCAACGTTAAATAAACTATCAGTTATACGTCGGATTAGTAAATCTAGACTCACAGGTGACGGACCACAAGGTGCCCGAGGCAGCAATATCCCCTTGGAGTCCAGTCCGATGGAGGACGATGTATTGAATCTCGAGGCAATTTGAGTGTTCCATCGTCATTAGGAGGCCCTGAACGCTACAATTAACTATCAGTTTTGCGTCGGATTAGAAAATCTAGTCTCACAGGAGAACGACCTTGAGGTGCCCGAGGAAGCAATAGACCCTTGGAGACAAGTCGGCTGAAGGACGATGTATTGAATCTCGACGCAATTTGAGTGTTCCATCGTCATTAGGAGGACCTGAAGGTTACAATTAACTATCTGTTCTGCGTTCGATTCGAAAATCTAGACTTACTGGAGACGGACCATAAGGTGCCCGAGGCAGCAATTGACCATTGGAGACAAGTCGGCTGAAGGACGATATATTGAATCTCGACGCAATTTGAGTGATCCATCGTCATTAGGAGGACCTGAACGTTACAATTAACTATCAGTTTTGCGTCGGATTCGAAAATCTACTCTCAGGAGAAGGATCATATGGTGCCCGAGACAGCAATATCCCCTTGGAAACAAGTCG
The DNA here is from genome assembly GCF_023864345.2 of Schistocerca serialis cubense. Taxonomy (NCBI): domain Eukaryota; kingdom Metazoa; phylum Arthropoda; class Insecta; order Orthoptera; family Acrididae; genus Schistocerca; species Schistocerca serialis. The sequence goes on along the minus strand of NC_064639.1, from coordinate 3,935,003 downwards.
GCTGGAGGACGATATATTGAATCTCGACGCAATTTGAGTGTTCCATTGTAACTAGGAGGCGCTCAACGTTAAATAAACTATCAGTTATACGTCGGATTAGTAAATCTAGACTCACAGGTGACGGACCACAAGGTGCCCGAGGCAGCAATATCCCCTTGGAGTCCAGTCCGATGGAGGACGATGTATTGAATCTCGAGGCAATTTGAGTGTTCCATCGTCATTAGGAGGCCCTGAACGCTACAATTAACTATCAGTTTTGCGTCGGATTAGAAAATCTAGACTCACAGGAGAACGACCATGAGGTGCCCGAGGAAGCAATAGACCCTTGGAGACAAGTCAGCTGAAGGACGATGTATTGAATCTCGACGCAATTTGAGTGTTCCATCGTCATTAGGAGGACCTGAAGGTTACAATTAACTATCTGTTCTGCGTTCGATTCGAAAATCTAGACTTACTGGAGACGGACCATAAGGTGCCCGAGGCAGCAATTGACCATTGGAGACAAGTCGGCTGAAGGACGATATATTGAATCTCGACGCAATTTGAGTGATCCATCGTCATTAGGAGGACCTGAACGTTACAATTAACTATCAGTTTAGCGTCGGATTCGAAAATCTACTCTCAGGAGAAGGATCATATGGTGGACGAGACAGCAATATCCCCTTGGAAACAAGTCGGCTGGAGGACGATATATTGAATCTCGACGCAATTTGAGTGATCCATCGTCATTAGGAGGACCTGAACGTTACAATTAACTATCAGTTTTGCGTCGGAATCGAAAATCTAGACTCACTGGAGACGGACCATAAGGTGCCCGAGGCAGCAATATCCCCTTGGAGCCCAGTCCGCTGGAGGACGATGTATTGAATCGCGACGCAATTTGAATGCTCCATCGTCATTAGGAGGCCCTGAACGTTACAATTAAAAATCAGTTTTGAGTCGGATTAGAAAATCTACTCACAGGAGAACGCCCATATGGTGCCCGATGCAGCTATAGACTTTTGGAGACAAGTCTGCTGGAGGCCGATGTATTAAATCTCGACTCAATTTGAGTGTACCATCGTCATTAGGAGGCCCTGAAAGTTACAATTAACTATCTGTTCTGCGTTCGATTCGAAAATCTAGACTCACAGGAGAACGACCATAAGGTGTCCGAGGAAGCAATAGACCCTTGGAGACAAGTCGGCTGAAGGACGATGTATTGGATCTCGTCGCAATTTGAGTGTTGAAAGTTACAATTAACTATCTGGTCTGCGTTGGAGTCGAAAATCTAGACTCACAGGAGAACGACCATAAGGTGTCCGAGGAAGCAATAGACCCTTGGAGACAAATCGGCTGAAGGACGATGTATTGAATCTCGACGCAATTTGAATGTTCCATGGTCATTAGATGGCCCTGAACGTTACAGTTAACTATCAGTTTTGCGTCGGGCTCGAAAATCTAGACTCACAGGAGAACGATCATAAGGTGCCCGAGGAAGCAATAGACCCTTGGAGACAATTCGGCTGAAGGACGATGTATTAAATCTCGACGCAATTTGAGTGTTCCATCGTCATTAGGAGGTCCTGAACGTTACAATTAACTATCAGTTTATCGTCGGATTCGAAAATCTACTCTCAGGAGTAGGATCTTATGGTGCCCGAGACAGCAATATCCACTTGGATACAAGTCGGCTGGAGGACGATGTATAGGATCGCGACGCATTTTGAGTGTTCCATCGTAACTAGGAGGCGCTCAACGTTACGCGTCGGATTAGTAAATCTAGACTCACAGGAGACGGATCACATGGTGCCCGAGGCAGCAGTAGACCCTTGGAGACAAGTCGGCTGGAGGCCGATGTATTGAATCTCGACGCAATTTGAATGTTCCATGGTCATTAGATGGCCCTGAACGTTACAGTTAACTATCAGTTTTGCGTCGGGCTCGAAAATCTAGGCTCACAGGAGAACGATCATAAGGTGCCCGAGGAAGCAATAGACCCTTGGAGACAATTCGGCTGAAGGACGATGTATTAAATCTCGACGCAATTTGAGTGTTCCATCGTCATTAGGAGGCCCTGAACGTTACAATTAACAATCAGTTTTGCGTCGGATTAGGAAATCTAGATTCACAGGAGTACGACCATAAAGTGCCCGAGGCTGCAATATCCCCTTGGAGACCAGTCCGTTGGAGGACGATGTATTGAATCGCGACGCAATTTGAGTGCTCCTTCGTCATTAGGAGGAACTGAACGTTACAATTAACTATCAGTTTAGCGTCGGATTCGAAAATCTACTCTCAGGAGAAGGATCATATGGTGCCCGAGACTGCAATATCCCCTTGAATGTTCCATTTTCATTAGATGGCCCTGAACGTTACAATTAACTATCAGTTTTGCGTCGGGTTCGAAAATCTAGACTCACAGGAGAACGATCATAAGGTGCCCGAGGCAACAATAGACCCTTGGAGACAAGTCGGCTGAAGGACGATGTATTGATTCTCGACGCAATTTGAGTGTTCCATCGTCATTAGGAGGACCTGAAGGTTACAATTAACTATCTGTTTTGCGTTCGATTCGAAAATCTAGACTTACTGGAGACGGACCATAAGGTGCCCGAGGCAGCAATAGACCATTGGAGACAAGTCGGCTGAAGGACGATATATTGAATCTCGACGCAATTTGAGTGATCCATCGTCATTAGGAGGACCTGAACGTTACAATTAACTATCAGTTTTGCGTCGGATTCGAAAATCTACTCTCAGGAGAAGGATCATATGGTGCCCGAGACAGCAATATCCCCTTGGAAACAAGTCGGCTGGAGGACGATATATTGAATCTCGACGCAATTTGAGTGTTCCATTGTAACTAGGAGGCGCTCAACGTTAAATAAACTGTCAGTTATACGTCGGATTAGTAAATCTAGACTCACAGGTGACGGACCACAAGGTGCCCGAGGCAGCAATATCCCCTTGGAGTCCAGTCCGATGGAGGACGATGTATTGAATCTCGAGGCAATTTGAGTGTTCCATCGTCATTAGGAGGCCCTGAACGCTACAATTAACTATCAGTTTTGCGTCGGATTAGAAAATCTAGACTCACAGGAGAACGACCATGAGGTGCCCGAGGAAGCAATAGACCCTTGGAGACAAGTCGGCTGAAGGACGATGTATTGAATCTCGACGCAATTTGAGTGTTCCATCGTCATTAGGAGGACCTGAAGGTTACAATTAACTATCTCTTCTACGTTCGATTCGAATATCTAGACTTACTGGAGACGGACCATAAGGTGCCCGAGGCAGCAATTGACCATTGGAGACAAGTCGGCTGAAGGACGATATATTGAATCTCGACGCAATTTGAGTGATCCATCGTCATTAGGAGGACCTGAACGTTACAATTAACTATCAGTTTTGCGTCGGACTCGAAAATCTACTCTCAGGAGAAGGATCATATGGTGCCCGAGACAGCAATATCCCCTTGGAAACAAGTCGGCTGGAGGACGATATATTGAATCTCGACGCAATTTGAGTGATCCATCGTCATTAGGAGAACCTGAACGTTACAATTAACTATCAGTTTTGCGTCGGAATCGAAAATCTAGACTCACTGGAGACGGACCATCAGGTGCCCGAGGCAGCAATATCCCCTTGGAGACCAGTCCGCTGGAGGACGATGTATTGAATCGCGACGCAATTTGAATGCTCCATCGTCATTAGGAGGCCCTGAACGTTACAATTAAAAATCAGTTTTGAGTCGGATTAGAAAATCTACTCACAGGAGAACGCCCATATGGTGCCCGATGCAGCTATAGACTTTTGGAGACAAGTCTGCTGGAGGCCGATGTATTGAATCTCGACTCAATTTGAGTGTACCATCGTCATTAGGAGGCCCTGAAAGTTACAATTAACTATCTGTTCTGCGTTCGATTCGAAAATCTAGACTCACAGGAGAACGACCATAAGGTGTCCGAGGAAGCAATAGACCCTTGGAGACAAGTCGGCTGAAGGACGATGTATTGGATCTCGTCGCAATTTGAGTGTTGAAAGTTACAATTAACTATCTGTTCTGCGTTGGAGTCGAAAATCTAGACTCACAGGAGAACGACCATAAGGTGTCCGAGGAAGCAATAGACCCTTGGAGACAAATCGGCTGAAGGACGATGTATTGAATCTCGACGCAATTTGAATGTTCCATGGTCATTAGATGGCCCTGAACGTTACAGTTAACTATCAGTTTTGCGTCGGGCTCGAAAATCTAGACTCACAGGAGAACGATCATAAGGTGCCCGAGGAAGCAATAGACCCTTGGAGACAATTCGGCGAAGGACGATGTATTAAATCTCGACGCAATTTGAGTGTTCCATCGTCATTAGGAGGTCCTGAACGTTACAATTAACTATCAGGTTATCGTCGGATTCGAAAATCTACTCTCAGGAGTAGGATCATATGGTGCCCGAGACAGCAATATCCACTTGGATACAAGTCGGCTGGAGGACGATGTATAGGATCGCGACGCATTTTGAGTGTTCCATCGTAACTAGGAGGCGCTCAACGTTACGCGTCGGATTAGTAAATCTAGACTCACAGGAGACGGATCACATGGTGCCCGAGGCAGCAGTAGACCCTTGGAGACAAGTCGGCTGGAGGCCGATGTATTGAATCTCGACGCATTTTGAATGTTCCATGGTCATTAGATGGCCCTGAACGTTACAGTTAACTATCAGTTTTGCGTCGGGCTCGAAAATCTAGACTCACAGGAGAACGATCATAAGGTGCCCGAGGAAGCAATAGACCCTTGGAGACAATTCGGCTGAAGGACGATGTATTAAATCTCGGCGCAATTTGAGTGTTCCATCGTTATTAGGAGGACCTGAACGTTACAATTAACTATCAGTTTTGCGTCGGAATCGAAAATCTAGACTCACTGGAGACGGACCATAAGGTGCCCGAGGCAGCAATATCCCCTTGGAGACATGCCCGCTGGAGGACGATGTATTGAATCGCGACGCTATTTGAATGCTCCATCGTCATTAGGAGGCCCTGAACGTTACAATTAAAAATCAGTTTTGAGTCGGATTAGAAAATCTACTCACAGGAGAACGACCATATGGTGCCCGATGCAGCTATAGACTTTTGGAGACAAGTCTGCTGGAGGCCGATGTATTGAATCTCGACACAATTTGAGTGTACCATCGTCATTAGGAGGCCCTGAAAGTTACAATTAACTATCTGATCTGCGTTCGATTCGAAAATCTAGACTCACAGGAGAACGACCATAAGGTGTCAGAGGAAGAAATAGACCCTTGGAGACAAGTCGGCTGAAGGACGATGTATTGAATCTCGACGCAGTTTGAGTGTTCCGTCGTCATTAGGAGGCCCTGAACGTTACAATTAACTATCAGTTAATCGTCGGATTCGAAAATCTACTCTAAGGAGAAGGATGATATGGTGCCCGAGACAGCAATATCCCCTTGAATGTTCCATGGTCATTAGATGGCCCTGAACGTTACAATTAACTATCAGTTTTGCGTCGGGTTCGAAAATCTAGACTCACAGGAGAACGATCATAAGGTGCTCGAAGCAGCAAAAGACCCTTGAAGTAAAGTCGGCAGAAGGACGATGTATTGAATCTCGACTCAATTTGAGTGTACCATCGTCATTAGGAGGCCCTGAAAGTTACAATTAACTATCTGTTCTGCGTTCGATTCGAAAATCTAGACTCACAGGAGAACGACCATGGGTGCCCGAGGAAGCAATAGACCCTTGGAGACAAGTGGGCTGAATGACGATGTATTGAATCTCGACGCAATTTGAATGTTCCATCGTCATTAGGAGGCCCTGAACGTTACAGTTAACTATCAGTTTAGCGTCGGATTCGAAAATCTACTCACAGGAGAAGGATCATATGGTGCCCGAGACAGCAATATCCCCTTGGATACAAGTCGGCTGGAGGACGATATATTGAATCTCGACGCAATTTGAGAGTTCCATCGACATTAGGAGGCCCTTAACGTTACAATTAACAATCAGTTTTGCGTCGGAATCGAAGAACTAGACTCACAGGAGAACGACAATAAGGTACCCGAGGAAGCAATAGACCCTTGGAGACAAGTCGGCTGAAGGACGATGTATTGAATCTCGACGCAATTTGAGTGTTCCATCGTCATTAGGATGCGCTGAACTTTACTATTAACTATCAGTTCCGCGTCGGATTTGAAAATCCCGACTCACAAGAGACGAACCACATGGAGCCCGTGGCAGCAAAATCCCCTTGTAGACAAGTCGGCTGGAGGTCGATGTATTGTCTCTCGACGCAATTTGAGTGTTCCATCGTCATTAGGAGGCGCTGAACGTTACAATTAACTATCATTTTTGCGTCGGTTTCGAAAATCTAGACTCACAGGAGACGGACCATATGGTGCCCGAGGCAGCAATATCCCCTTGGAGTTAAGTCGGCTGGAGGCCGATGTATTGAATCTCGACGCAATTTGAGTGTTCCATCGTCATTAGGAGGCCCTGAACGTTACAATTAACTATCAGTTTTGCGTCGGGTTTGAAAATCTAGACTCACAGGAGAACGATCATAAGGTGCCCGAGGCAGCAAAAGACCCTTGGTGACAAGTCGGCTGGAGGACGATGTATTGAATCTCGACTCAATTCGAGTGTACCATCGTCATTAGGAGGCCCTGAAAGTTACAATTAACTATCTGTTCTGCGTTCGATTCGAAAATCTAGACTCACAGGTGGACGAGCATAAGGTGCCCGTGGCAGCAATAGACCCTTGGTGACAAGTCGGCTGGAGGACGATGTATTGAATCTCGACTCAATTCGAGTGTACCATCGTCATTAGGAGGCCCTGAAAGTTACAATTAACTATCTGTTCTGCGTTGGATTCGAAAATCTAGACTAACAGGAGAACGACCATAAGGTGCCCGAGGAAGCAATAGACCCTTGGAGACAAGTCGGCTGAAAGGACGATGTATTGAATCTCGACGCAATTTGAGTGTTCCATCGTCATTAGGAGGACCTGAAGGTTACAATTAACTATCTGTTCTGCGTTCGATTCGAAAATCTAGACTTACTGGAGACGGACCATAAGGTGCCCGAGGCAGCAATTGACCATTGGAGACAAGTCGGCTGAAGGACGATATATTGAATCTCGACGCAATTTGAGTGATCCATCGTCATTAGGAGGACCTGAACGTTACAATTAACTATCAGTTTTGCGTCGGATTCGAAAATCTACTCTCAGGAGAAGGATCATATGGTGCCCGAGACAGCAATATCCCCTTGGAAACAAGTCGGCTGGAGGACGATATATTGAATCTCGACGCAATTTGAGTGTTCCATTGTAACTAGGAGGCGCTCAACGTTAAATAAACTATCAGTTATACGTCGGATTAGTAAATCTAGACTCACAGGTGACGGACCACAAGGTGCCCGAGGCAGCAATATCCCCTTGGAGTCCAGTCCGATGGAGGACGATGTATTGAATCTCGAGGCAATTTGAGTGTTCCATCGTCATTAGGAGGCCCTGAACGCTACAATTAACTATCAGTTTTGCGTCGGATTAGAAAATCTAGACTCACAGGAGAACGACCATGAGGTGCCCGAGGAAGCAATAGACCCTTGGAGACAAGTCAGCTGAAGGACGATGTATTGAATCTCGACGCAATTTGAGTGTTCCATCGTCATTAGGAGGACCTGAAGGTTACAATTAACTATCTGTTCTGCGTTCGATTCGAAAATCTAGACTTACTGGAGACGGACCATAAGGTGCCCGAGGCAGCAATTGACCATTGGAGACAAGTCGGCTGAAGGACGATATATTGAATCTCGACGCAATTTGAGTGATCCATCGTCATTAGGAGGACCTGAACGTTACAATTAACTATCAGTTTAGCGTCGGATTCGAAAATCTACTCTCAGGAGAAGGATCATATGGTGGACGAGACAGCAATATCCCCTTGGAAACAAGTCGGCTGGAGGACGATATATTGAATCTCGACGCAATTTGAGTGATCCATCGTCATTAGGAGGACCTGAACGTTACAATTAACTATCAGTTTTGCGTCGGAATCGAAAATCTAGACTCACTGGAGACGGACCATAAGGTGCCCGAGGCAGCAATATCCCCTTGGAGACCAGTCCGCTGGAGGACGATGTATTGAATCGCGACGCAATTTGAATGCTCCATCGTCATTAGGAGGCCCTGAACGTTACAATTAAAAATCAGTTTTGAGTCGGATTAGAAAATCTACTCACAGGAGAACGCCCATATGGTGCCCGATGCAGCTATAGACTTTTGGAGACAAGTCTGCTGGAGGCCGATGTATTAAATCTCGACTCAATTTGAGTGTACCATCGTCATTAGGAGGCCCTGAAAGTTACAATTAACTATCTGTTCTGCGTTCGATTCGAAAATCTAGACTCACAGGAGAACGACCATAAGGTGTCCGAGGAAGCAATAGACCCTTGGAGACAAGTCGGCTGAAGGACGATGTATTGGATCTCGTCGCAATTTGAGTGTTGAAAGTTACAATTAACTATCTGGTCTGCGTTGGAGTCGAAAATCTAGACTCACAGGAGAACGACCATAAGGTGTCCGAGGAAGCAATAGACCCTTGGAGACAAATCGGCTGAAGGACGATGTATTGAATCTCGACGCAATTTGAATGTTCCATGGTCATTAGATGGCCCTGAACGTTACAGTTAACTATCAGTTTTGCGTCGGGCTCGAAAATCTAGACTCACAGGAGAACGATCATAAGGTGCCCGAGGAAGCAATAGACCCTTGGAGACAATTCGGCTGAAGGACGATGTATTAAATCTCGACGCAATTTGAGTGTTCCATCGTCATTAGGAGGTCCTGAACGTTACAATTAACTATCAGTTTATCGTCGGATTCGAAAATCTACTCTCAGGAGTAGGATCTTATGGTGCCCGAGACAGCAATATCCACTTGGATACAAGTCGGCTGGAGGACGATGTATAGGATCGCGACGCATTTTGAGTGTTCCATCGTAACTAGGAGGCGCTCAACGTTACGCGTCGGATTAGTAAATCTAGACTCACAGGAGACGGATCACATGGTGCCCGAGGCAGCAGTAGACCCTTGGAGACAAGTCGGCTGGAGGCCGATGTATTGAATCTCGACGCAATTTGAATGTTCCATGGTCATTAGATGGCCCTGAACGTTACAGTTAACTATCAGTTTTGCGTCGGGCTCGAAAATCTAGGCTCACAGGAGAACGATCATAAGGTGCCCGAGGAAGCAATAGACCCTTGGAGACAATTCGGCTGAAGGACGATGTATTAAATCTCGACGCAATTTGAGTGTTCCATCGTCATTAGGAGGCCCTGAACGTTACAATTAACAATCAGTTTTGCGTCGGATTAGGAAATCTAGATTCACAGGAGTACGACCATAAAGTGCCCGAGGCTGCAATATCCCCTTGGAGACCAGTCCGTTGGAGGACGATGTATTGAATCGCGACGCAATTTGAGTGCTCCTTCGTCATTAGGAGGAACTGAACGTTACAATTAACTATCAGTTTAGCGTCGGATTCGAAAATCTACTCTCAGGAGAAGGATCATATGGTGGACGAGACAGCAATATCCCCTTGGAAACAAGTCGGCTGGAGGACGATATATTGAATCTCGACGCAATTTGAGTGATCCATCGTCATTAGGAGGACCTGAACGTTACAATTAACTATCAGTTTTGCGTCGGAATCGAAAATCTAGACTCACTGGAGACGGACCATAAGGTGCCCGAGGCAGCAATATCCCCTTGGAGACATGTCCGCTGGAGGACGATGTATTGAATCGCGACGCAATTTGAATGCTCCATCGTCATTAGGAGGCCCTGAACGTTACAATTAAAAATCAGTTTTGAGTCGGATTAGAAAATCTACTCACAGGAGAACGCCCATATGGTGCCCGATGCAGCTATAGACTTTTGGAGACAAGTCTGCTGGAGGCCGATGTATTGAATCTCGACTCAATTTGAGTGTACCATCGTCATTAGGAGGCCCTGAAAGTTACAATTAACTATCTGTTCTGCGTTCGATTCGAAAATCTAGACTCACAGGAGAACGACCATAAGGTGTCCGAGGGAGCAATAGACCCTTGGAGACAAGTCGGCTGAAGGACGATGTATTGAATCTCGACGCAGTTTGAGTGTTCCGTCGTCATTAGGAGGCCCTGAACGTTACAATTAACTATCAGTTTATCGTCGGATTCGAAAATCTACTCTAAGGAGAAGGATCATATGGTGCCCGAGACTGCAATATCCCCTTGAATGTTCCATTTTCATTAGATGGCCCTGAACGTTACAATTAACTATCAGTTTTGCGTCGGGTTCGAAAATCTAGACTCACAGGAGAACGATCATAAGGTGCCCGAGGCAACAATAGACCCTTGGAGACAAGTCGGCTGAAGGACGATGTATTGATTCTCGACGCAATTTGAGTGTTCCATCGTCATTAGGAGGACCTGAAGGTTACAATTAACTATCTGTTCTGCGTTCGATTCGAAAATCTAGACTTACTGTAGACGGACCATAAGGTGCCCGAGGCAGCAATAGACCATTGGAGACAAGTCGGCTGAAGGACGATATATTGAATCTCGACGCAATTTGAGTGATCCATCGTCATTAGGAGGACCTGAACGTTACAATTAACTATCAGTTTTGCGTCGGATTCGAAAATCTACTCTCAGGAGAAGGATCATATGGTGCCCGAGACAGCAATATCCCCTTGGAAACAAGTCGGCTGGAGGACGATATATTGAATCTCGACGCAATTTGAGTGTTCCATTGTAACCAGGAGGCGCTCAACGTTAAATAAACTATCAGTTATACGTCGGATTAGTAAATCTAGACTCACAGGTGACGGACCACAAGGTGCCCGAGGCAGCAATATCCCCTTGGAGTCCAGTCCGATGGAGGACGATGTATTGAATCTCGAGGCAATTTGAGTGTTCCATCGTCATTAGGAGGCCCTGAACGCTACAATTAACTATCAGTTTTGCGTCGGATTAGAAAATCTAGTCTCACAGGAGAACGACCTTGAGGTGCCCGAGGAAGCAATAGACCCTTGGAGACAAGTCGGCTGAAGGACGATGTATTGAATCTCGACGCAATTTGAGTGTTCCATCGTCATTAGGAGGACCTGAAGGTTACAATTAACTATCTGTTCTGCGTTCGATTCGAAAATCTAGACTTACTGGAGACGGACCATAAGGTGCCCGAGGCAGCAATTGACCATTGGAGACAAGTCGGCTGAAGGACGATATATTGAATCTCGACGCAATTTGAGTGATCCATCGTCATTAGGAGGACCTGAACGTTACAATTAACTATCAGTTTTGCGTCGGATTCGAAAATCTACTCTCAGGAGAAGGATCATATGGTGCCCGAGACAGCAATATCCCCTTGGAAACAAGTCGGCTGGAGGACGATATATTGAATCTCGACGCAATTTGAGTGTTCCATTGTAACTAGGAGGCGCTCAACGTTAAATAAACTATCAGTTATACGTCGGATTAGTAAATCTAGACTCACAGGTGACGGACCACAAGGTGCCCGAGGCAGCAATATCCCCTTGGAGTCCAGTCCGATGGAGGACGATGTATTGAATCTCGAGGCAATTTGAGTGTTCCATCGTCATTAGGAGGCCCTGAACGCTACAATTAACTATCAGTTTTGCGTCGGATTAGAAAATCTAGACTCACAGGAGAACGACCATGAGGTGCCCGAGGAAGCAATAGACCCTTGGAGACAAGTCAGCTGAAGGACGATGTATTGAATCTCGACGCAATTTGAGTGTTCCATCGTCATTAGGAGGACCTGAAGGTTACAATTAACTATCTGTTCTGCGTTCGATTCGAAAATCTAGACTTACTGGAGACGGACCATAAGGTGCCCGAGGCAGCAATTGACCATTGGAGACAAGTCGGCTGAAGGACGATATATTGAATCTCGACGCAATTTGAGTGATCCATCGTCATTAGGAGGACCTGAACGTTACAATTAACTATCAGTTTAGCGTCGGATTCGAAAATCTACTCTCAGGAGAAGGATCATATGGTGGACGAGACAGCAATATCCCCTTGGAAACAAGTCGGCTGGAGGACGATATATTGAATCTCGACGCAATTTGAGTGATCCATCGTCATTAGGAGGACCTGAACGTTACAATTAACTATCAGTTTTGCGTCGGAATCGAAAATCTAGACTCACTGGAGACGGACCATAAGGTGCCCGAGGCAGCAATATCCCCTTGGAGCCCAGTCCGCTGGAGGACGATGTATTGAATCGCGACGCAATTTGAATGCTCCATCGTCATTAGGAGGCCCTGAACGTTACAATTAAAAATCAGTTTTGAGTCGGATTAGAAAATCTACTCACAGGAGAACGCCCATATGGTGCCCGATGCAGCTATAGACTTTTGGAGACAAGTCTGCTGGAGGCCGATGTATTAAATCTCGACTCAATTTGAGTGTACCATCGTCATTAGGAGGCCCTGAAAGTTACAATTAACTATCTGTTCTGCGTTCGATTCGAAAATCTAGACTCACAGGAGAACGACCATAAGGTGTCCGAGGAAGCAATAGACCCTTGGAGACAAGTCGGCTGAAGGACGATGTATTGGATCTCGTCGCAATTTGAGTGTTGAAAGTTACAATTAACTATCTGGTCTGCGTTGGAGTCGAAAATCTAGACTCACAGGAGAACGACCATAAGGTGTCCGAGGAAGCAATAGACCCTTGGAGACAAATCGGCTGAAGGACGATGTATTGAATCTCGACGCAATTTGAATGTTCCATGGTCATTAGATGGCCCTGAACGTTACAGTTAACTATCAGTTTTGCGTCGGGCTCGAAAATCTAGACTCACAGGAGAACGATCATAAGGTGCCCGAGGAAGCAATAGACCCTTGGAGACAATTCGGCTGAAGGACGATGTATTAAATCTCGACGCAATTTGAGTGTTCCATCGTCATTAGGAGGTCCTGAACGTTACAATTAACTATCAGTTTATCGTCGGATTCGAAAATCTACTCTCAGGAGTAGGATCTTATGGTGCCCGAGACAGCAATATCCACTTGGATACAAGTCGGCTGGAGGACGATGTATAGGATCGCGACGCATTTTGAGTGTTCCATCGTAACTAGGAGGCGCTCAACGTTACGCGTCGGATTAGTAAATCTAGACTCACAGGAGACGGATCACATGGTGCCCGAGGCAGCAGTAGACCCTTGGAGACAAGTCGGCTGGAGGCCGATGTATTGAATCTCGACGCAATTTGAATGTTCCATGGTCATTAGATGGCCCTGAACGTTACAGTTAACTATCAGTTTTGCGTCGGGCTCGAAAATCTAGGCTCACAGGAGAACGATCATAAGGTGCCCGAGGAAGCAATAGACCCTTGGAGACAATTCGGCTGAAGGACGATGTATTAAATCTCGACGCAATTTGAGTGTTCCATCGTCATTAGGAGGCCCTGAACGTTACAATTAACAATCAATTTTGCGTCGGATTAGGAAATCTAGATTCACAGGAGTACGACCATAAAGTGCCCGAGGCTGCAATATCCCCTTGGAGACCAGTCCGTTGGAGGACGATGTATTGAATCGCGACGCAATTTGAGTGCTCCTTCGTCATTAGGAGGAACTGAACGTTACAATTAACTATCAGTTTAGCGTCGGATTCGAAAATCTACTCTCAGGAGAAGGATCATATGGTGGACGAGACAGCAATATCCCCTTGGAAACAAGTCGGCTGGAGGACGATATATTGAATCTCGACGCAATTTGAGTGATCCATCGTCATTAGGAGGACCTGAACGTTACAATTAACTATCAGTTTTGCGTCGGAATCGAAAATCTAGACTCACTGGAGACGGACCATAAGGTGCCCGAGGCAGCAATATCCCCTTGGAGACATGTCCGCTGGAGGACGATGTATTGAATCGCGACGCAATTTGAATGCTCCATCGTCATTAGGAGGCCCTGAACGTTACAATTAAAAATCAGTTTTGAGTCGGATTAGAAAATCTACTCACAGGAGAACGCCCATATGGTGCCCGATGCAGCTATAGACTTTTGGAGACAAGTCTGCTGGAGGCCGATGTATTGAATCTCGACTCAATTTGAGTGTACCATCGTCATTAGGAGGCCCTGAAAGTTACAATTAACTATCTGTTCTGCGTTCGATTCGAAAATCTAGACTCACAGGAGAACGACCATAAGGTGTCCGAGGAAGCAATAGACCCTTGGAGACAAGTCGGCTGAAGGACGATGTATTGAATCTCGACGCAGTTTGAGTGTTCCGTCGTCATTAGGAGGCCCTGAACGTTACAATTAACTATCAGTTTATCGTCGGATTCGAAAATCTACTCTAAGGAGAAGGATCATATGGTGCCCGAGACTGCAATATCCCCTTGAATGTTCCATTTTCATTAGATGGCCCTGAACGTTACAATTAACTATCAGTTTTGCGTCGGGTTCGAAAATCTAGACTCACAGGAGAACGATCATAAGGTGCCCGAGGCAACAATAGACCCTTGGAGACAAGTCGGCTGAAGGACGATGTATTGATTCTCGACGCAATTTGAGTGTTCCATCGTCATTAGGAGGACCTGAAGGTTACAATTAACTATCTGTTTTGCGTTCGATTCGAAAATCTAGACTTACTGGAGACGGACCATAAGGTGCCCGAGGCAGCAATAGACCATTGGAGACAAGTCGGCTGAAGGACGATATATTGAATCTCGACGCAATTTGAGTGATCCATCGTCATTAGGAGGACCTGAACGTTACAATTAACTATCAGTTTTGCGTCGGATTCGAAAATCTACTCTCAGGAGAAGGATCATATGGTGCCCGAGACAGCAATATCCCCTTGGAAACAAGTCGGCTGGAGGACGATATATTGAATCTCGACGCAATTTGAGTGTTCCATTGTAACTAGGAGGCGCTCAACGTTAAATAAACTGTCAGTTATACGTCGGATTAGTAAATCTAGACTCACAGGTGACGGACCACAAGGGGCCCGAGGCAGCAATATCCCCTTGGAGTCCAGTCCGATGGAGGACGATGTATTGAATCTCGAGGCAATTTGAGTGTTCCATCGTCATTAGGAGGCCCTGAACGCTACAATTAACTATCAGTTTTGCGTCGGATTAGAAAATCTAGACTCACAGGAGAACGACCATGAGGTGCCCGAGGAAGCAATAGACCCTTGGAGACAAGTCGGCTGAAGGACGATGTATTGAATCTCGACGCAATTTGAGTGTTCCATCGTCATTAGGAGGACCTGAAGGTTACAATTAACTATCTCTTCTACGTTCGATTCGAATATCTAGACTTACTGGAGACGGACCATAAGGTGCCCGAGGCAGCAATTGACCATTGGAGACAAGTCGGCTGAAGGACGATATATTGAATCTCGACGCAATTTGAGTGATCCATCGTCATTAGGAGGACCTGAACGTTACAATTAACTATCAGTTTTGCGTCGGACTCGAAAATCTACTCTCAGGAGAAGGATCATATGGTGCCCGAGACAGCAATATCCCCTTGGAAACAAGTCGGCTGGAGGACGATATATTGAATCTCGACGCAATTTGAGTGATCCATCGTCATTAGGAGAACCTGAACGTTACAATTAACTATCAGTTTTGCGTCGGAATCGAAAATCTAGACTCACTGGAGACGGACCATCAGGTGCCCGAGGCAGCAATATCCCCTTGGAGACCAGTCCGCTGGAGGACGATGTATTGAATCGCGACGCAATTTGAATGCTCCATCGTCATTAGGAGGCCCTGAACGTTACAATTAAAAATCAGTTTTGAGTCGGATTAGAAAATCTACTCACAGGAGAACGCCCATATGGTGCCCGATGCAGCTATAGACTTTTGGAGACAAGTCTGCTGGAGGCCGATGTATTGAATCTCGACTCAATTTGAGTGTACCATCGTCATTAGGAGGCCCTGAAAGTTACAATTAACTATCTGTTCTGCGTTCGATTCGAAAATCTAGACTCACAGGAGAACGACCATAAGGTGTCCGAGGAAGCAATAGACCCTTGGAGACAAGTCGGCTGAAGGACGATGTATTGGATCTCGTCGCAATTTGAGTGTTGAAAGTTACAATTAACTATCTGTTCTGCGTTGGAGTCGAAAATCTAGACTCACAGGAGAACGACCATAAGGTGTCCGAGGAAGCAATAGACCCTTGGAGACAAATCGGCTGAAGGACGATGTATTGAATCTCGACGCAATTTGAATGTTCCATGGTCATTAGATGGCCCTGAACGTTACAGTTAACTATCAGTTTTGCGTCGGGCTCGAAACTCTAGACTCACAGGAGAACGATCATAAGGTGCCCGAGGAAGCAATAGACCCTTGGAGACAATTCGGCTGAAGGACGATGTATTAAATCTCGACGCAATTTGAGTGTTCCATCGTCATTAGGAGGTCCTGAACGTTACAATTAACTATCAGGTTATCGTCGGATTCGAAAATCTACTCTCAGGAGTAGGATCATATGGTGCCCGAGACAGCAATATCCACTTGGATACAAGTCGGCTGGAGGACGATGTATAGGATCGCGACGCATTTTGAGTGTTCCATCGTAACTAGGAGGCGCTCAACGTTACGCGTCGGATTAGTAAATCTAGACTCACAGGAGACGGATCACATGGTGCCCGAGGCAGCAGTAGACCCTTGGAGACAAGTCGGCTGGAGGCCGATGTATTGAATCTCGACGCATTTTGAATGTTCCATGGTCATTAGATGGCCCTGAACGTTACAGTTAACTATCAGTTTTGCGTCGGGCTCGAAAATCTAGACTCACAGGAGAACGATCATAAGGTGCCCGAGGAAGCAATAGACCCTTGGAGACAATTCGGCTGAAGGACGATGTATTAAATCTCGGCGCAATTTGAGTGTTCCATCGTTATTAGGAGGACCTGAACGTTACAATTAACTATCAGTTTTGCGTCGGAATCGAAAATCTAGACTCACTGGAGACGGACCATAAGGTGCCCGAGGCAGCAATATCCCCTTGGAGACATGCCCGCTGGAGGACGATGTATTGAATCGCGACGCTATTTGAATGCTCCATCGTCATTAGGAGGCCCTGAACGTTACAATTAAAAATCAGTTTTGAGTCGGATTAGAAAATCTACTCACAGGAGAACGACCATATGGTGCCCGATGCAGCTATAGACTTTTGGAGACAAGTCTGCTGGAGGCCGATGTATTGAATCTCGACACAATTTGAGTGTACCATCGTCATTAGGAGGCCCTGAAAGTTACAATTAACTATCTGATCTGCGTTCGATTCGAAAATCTAGACTCACAGGAGAACGACCATAAGGTGTCAGAGGAAGAAATAGACCCTTGGAGACAAGTCCGCTGAAGGACGATGTATTGAATCTCGACGCAGTTTGAGTGTTCCGTCGTCATTAGGAGGCCCTGAACGTTACAATTAACTATCAGTTAATCGTCGGATTCGAAAATCTACTCTAAGGAGAAGGATGATATGGTGCCCGAGACAGCAATATCCCCTTGAATGTTCCATGGTCATTAGATGGCCCTGAACGTTACAATTAACTATCAGTTTTGCGTCGGGTTCGAAAATCTAGACTCACAGGAGAACGATCATAAGGTGCTCGAAGCAGCAAAAGACCCTTGAAGTAAAGTCGGCAGAAGGACGATGTATTGAATCTCGACTCAATTTGAGTGTACCATCGTCATTAGGAGGCCCTGAAAGTTACAATTAACTATCTGTTCTGCGTTCGATTCGAAAATCTAGACTCACAGGAGAACGACCATGGGTGCCCGAGGAAGCAATAGACCCTTGGAGACAAGTGGGCTGAATGACGATGTATTGAATCTCGACGCAATTTGAATGTTCCATCGTCATTAGGAGGCCCTGAACGTTACAGTTAACTATCAGTTTAGCGTCGGATTCGAAAATCTACTCACAGGAGAAGGATCATATGGTGCCCGAGACAGCAATATCCCCTTGGATACAAGTCGGCTGGAGGACGATATATTGAATCTCGACGCAATTTGAGAGTTCCATCGACATTAGGAGGCCCTTAACGTTACAATTAACAATCAGTTTTGCGTCGGAATCGAAGAACTAGACTCACAGGAGAACGACAATAAGGTACCCGAGGAAGCAATAGACCCTTGGAGACAAGTCGGCTGAAGGACGATGTATTGAATCTCGACGCAATTTGAGTGTTCCATCGTCATTAGGATGCGCTGAACTTTACTATTAACTATCAGTTCCGCGTCGGATTTGAAAATCCCGACTCACAAGAGACGAACCACATGGAGCCCGTGGCAGCAAAATCCCCTTGTAGACAAGTCGGCTGGAGGTCGATGTATTGTCTCTCGACGCAATTTGAGTGTTCCATCGTCATTAGGAGGCGCTGAACGTTACAATTAACTATCATTTTTGCGTCGGTTTCGAAAATCTAGACTCACAGGAGACGGACCATATGGTGCCCGAGGCAGCAATATCCCCTTGGAGTTAAGTCGGCTGGAGGCCGATGTATTGAATCTCGACGCAATTTGAGTGTTCCATCGTCATTAGGAGGCCCTGAACGTTACAATTAACTATCAGTTTTGCGTCGGGTTTGAAAATCTAGACTCACAGGAGAACGATCATAAGGTGCCCGAGGCAGCAAAAGACCCTTGGTGACAAGTCGGCTGGAGGACGATGTATTGAATCTCGACTCAATTCGAGTGTACCATCGTCATTAGGAGGCCCTGAAAGTTACAATTAACTATCTGTTCTGCGTTCGATTCGAAAATCTAGACTCACAGGTGGACGAGCATAAGGTGCCCGTGGCAGCAATAGACCCTTGGTGACAAGTCGGCTGGAGGACGATGTATTGAATCTCGACTCAATTCGAGTGTACCATCGTCATTAGGAGGCCCTGAAAGTTACAATTAACTATCTGTTCTGCGTTGGATTCGAAAATCTAGACTAACAGGAGAACGACCATAAGGTGCCCGAGGAAGCAATAGACCCTTGGAGACAAGTCGGCTGAAGGACGATGTATTGAATCTCGACGCAATTTGAATGTTCCATCGTCATTAGGTGGCCCTGAAAGTTACAATTAACTATCTGTTCTGCGTTCGATTCGAAAATCTAGACTTACTGGAGACGGACCATAAGGTGCCCCAGGCAGCAATAGACCCTTGGAGACAAGTCGGCTGAAGGAAGATATATTGAATCTCGACGCAATTTGAGTGATCCATCGTCATTAGGAGGACCTGAACGTTACAATTAACTATCAGTTTTGCGTCGGAATCGTAAATCTAGACTCACTGGAGACGGACCATAAGGTGCCCGAGGCAGCAATATCCCCTTGGAGACCAGTCCGCTGGAGGACGATGTATTGAATCGCGACGCAATTTGAATGCTCCATCGTCATTAGGAGGCCCTGAACGTTACAATTAAAAATCAGTTTTGCGTCGGATTAGAAAATCTACTCACAGGAGAACGACCATATGGTGCCCGATGAAGCTATAGACCCATGGAGACAAGTCTGCTGGAGGCCGATGTATTGAATCTCGACTCAATTTGAGTGTACCATCGTCATTAGGAGGCCCTGAAAGTTACAATTAAACTATCTGTTCTGCGTTCGATTCGAAAATCTAGACTCACAGGAGAACGACCATAAGGTGCCCGAGGAAGCAATAGACCCTTGGAGACAAGTCGGCTGTTGGAGGATGTATTGAATCTCGACGCAATTTGAATGCTCCATCGTCATTATGAGGCCCTGAACGTTACAATTAACTATAAGTTTAGCGTCGGATTCGAAAATCTACTCTCAGGAGAAGGATCATATGGTGCCCGAGACAGCAATATCCCCTTGGATACAAGTCGGCTGGAGAACGATATATTGAATCTCGACGCAATTTGAGTGTTCCATCGACATTAGGAGGCCCTGAACGTTACAATTAATAATCAGTTTTGCGTCGGAATCGAAGAAATAGACTCACAGGAGAACGACAATAAGGCGCCCGAGGAAGCAATAGACCCATGGAGACAAGTTGGCTGAAGGACGATATATTGAATCTCGACGCAATTTGAGTGATCCATCGTCATTAGGAGGACCAGAACGTTACAATTAACTATCAGTTTTGCGTCGGATTCGAAAATGTACACTTACCGGAGACGAGCCATAAGGTGCCCGAGGCAGCAATATCCCTTTGGAGTCCAGTCCGCTGGAGGACGCTGTATTGTATCGCGACGCAATTTGAGTGCTCCATCGTCTTTAGGAGGCCCTGAACGTTGCAATTAACTCTTAGTTTTCCGTCGGATTCCAAAATCTAGTCTTACTGGAGACGGACCATAAGGTATCCGAGGCAGCAATATCCCCTTGGAGACCATCCGCTGGAGGACGATGTATTGAATCTCGACTCAATTTGAGTGTACCATCGTCATTAGATGGCCCTGAACGTTACAATTAACTATCAGTTTTGCGTCGGGTTCGAAAATCTAGACTGACAGGAGTACGACCATAAGGTGCCCGAAGCTGCAATAGAACCTTGGAGACAAGTCGGCTGATGGACGATGTATTGGATCTCGTTGCAATTTGAGTGTTCATCGTCATTAGGAGGCCCTGAACGTTACATTTAACTATCAGTTTTGCGTCGGATTCGAAAATCTAGACTTACTGCTGACGGACCATAAGGTGCGCGAGGCAGCAATATCCCCTTGGAGACCGGTCAGTTGGAGGACGATGTATTGAATCGCGACGCAATTTGAGTACTCCATCGTCATTAGGAGGCCCTGAACGTTACAATTAACTATCAGTTTCGCGTCGGATTCGAAAATCCCTACTCACAGACGTCGAACCACATGGATCCAGAGGCAGCAATATCCCCTTGTGGACAAGTCGGCTGGAGGTCGATGTATTACCTCTCGACGCAATTTGAGTAATCCATCGTCATTAGGAGGTCCTGAACGTTACAATTAACTATCAGTTTTGCGTCGGATTCGAAAATCTAGACTTACTGGAGACGGACCATAAGGTGCCCGAGGCAGCAATATACCCTTGGAGACAAGTCGGCTGAAGGAAGATGTTTTGGATCTCGTCGCAATTTTAGTGTTCATCGTCATTAGGAGGCCCTGAACGTTTCAATTAATTATCTGTTTAGCGTCGGATTCGAAAATCTACTCTCAGGAGAAGGATCATATGGTGCCCGAGACAGCAATATCCCCTTGGAAACAAGTCGGCTGGAGGACGATATATTGAATCTCGACGCAATTTGAGTGATCCATCGTCATTAGGAGGACCTGAACGTTACAATTAACTATCAGTTTTGCGTCGGATTCGAAAATCTAGACTTACTGGAGACGGACCATAAGGTGCCCGAGGCAGCAATATCCCCTTGGAGTCCAGTCCGCTGGAGGACGATGTATTGAATCGCGACGCAATTTGAGTACTCCATCGTCTTTAGGAGGCCCTGAACGTTAAAATTAACTATCAGTATTCCGTCGGATTCGAAAATCTAGACTTACTGGATACGGACCATAAGGTGTCCGAGGCAGCAATATCCCCTTGGAGACCAGTCCGCTGGAGGACGATGTATTGAATCTCGATTCAATTTGAGTGTACCATCGTCATTAGAAGGCCCTGAAAGTTACAATTAACTATCTGTTCTGCGTTCGATTCGAAAATCTAGACTCACAGGAGAACGACCATGAGGTGCCCGAGGAAGCAGTAGACCCTCGAAGACAAGTCGGCTGAAAGACGATGTATTGAATCTCGCCGCAATTTGAATGTTCCATCGTCATTAGGAGGCACTGAACGTTACAATTAACTATCAGTTTAGCGTCGGATTCGAAAATCTACTCACAGGAGAAGGATCATATGGTGCCTGAGACAGCAATATCCCCTTGGATACAATTCGGCTGGATGACGATATATTGAATCTCGACGCAATTTGAGTGTTAGATCGACAGTAGGAGGCCCTGAACGTTACAATTAACAATCAGTTTTGCGACGGAATCGAAGAACTAGACTCACAGGAGAACGACAATAAGGTGCCCGAGGAAGCAATAGACCCTTGGAGACAAGTCGGCTGAAGGACGATGTATTGAATCTCGACGCAATTTGAGTGTTCCATCGTCATTAGGAGGACCTGAAGGTTACAATTAACTATCTGTTCTGCGTTCGATTCGAAAATCTAGACTTACTGGAGACGGACCATAAGGTGCCCGAGGCAGCAATAGACCATTGGAGACAAGTCGGCTGAAGGACGATATATTGAATCTCGACGCAATTTGAGTGATCCATCGTCATTAGGAGGACCTGAACGTTACAATTAACTATCAGTTTTGCGTCGGATTCGAAAATCTACTCTCAGGAGAAGGATCATATGGTGCCCGAGACAGCAATATCCCCTTGGAAACAAGTCGGCTGGAGGACGATATATTGAATCTCGTCGCAATTTGAGTGTTCCATTGTAACTAGGAGGCGCTCAACGTTAAATAAACTATCAGTTATACGTCGGATTAGTAAATCTAGACTCACAGGTGACGGACCACAAGGTGCCCGAGGCAGCAATATCCCCTTGGAGTCCAGTCCGATGGAGGACGATGAATTGAATCTCGAGGCAATTTGAGTGTTCCATCGTCATTAGGAGGCCCTGAACGCTACAATTAACTATCAGTTTTGCGTCGGATTAGAAAATCTAGTCTCACAGGAGAACGACCTTGAGGTGCCCGAGGAAGCAATAGACCCTTGGAGACAAGTCGGCTGAAGGACGATGTATTGAATCTCGACGTAATTTGAGTGTTCCATCGTCATTAGGAGGACCTGAAGGTTACAATTAACTATCTGTTCTGCGTTCGATTCGAAACTCTAGACTTACTGGAGACGGACCATAAGGTGCCCGAGGCAGCAATTGACCATTGGAGACAAGTCGGCTGAAGGACGATATATTGAATCTCGACGCAATTTGAGTGATCCATCGTCATTAGGAGGACCTGAACGTTACAATTAACTATCAGTTTTGCGTCGGATTCGAAAATCTACTCTCAGGAGAAGGATCATATGGTGCCCGAGACAGCAATTTCCCCTTGGAAACAAGTCGGCTGGAGGACGATATATTGAATCTCGACGCAATTTGAGTGTTCCATTGTAAGTAGGAGGCGCTCAACGTTAAATAAACTATCAGTTATACGTCGGATTAGTAAATCTAGACTCACAGGTGACGGACCACAAGGTGCCCGAGGCAGCAATATCCCCTTGGAGTCCAGTCCGATGGAGGACGATGTATTGAATCTCGAGGCAATTTGAGTGTTCCATCGTCATTAGGAGGCCCTGAACGCTACAATTAACTATCAGTTTTGCGTCGGATTAGAAAATCTAGACTCACAGGAGAACGACCATGAGGTGCCCGAGGAAGCAATAGACCCTTGGAGACAAGTCGGCTGAAGGACGATGTATTGAATCTCGACGCAATTTGAGTGTTCCATCGTCATTAGGAGGACCTGAAGGTTACAATTAACTATCTGTTCTGCGTTCGATTCGAAAATCTAGACTTACTGGAGACGGACGATAAGGTGCCCGAGGCAGCAATTGACCATTGGAGACAAGTCGGCTGAAGGACGATATATTGAATCTCGACGCAATTTGAGTGATCCATCGTCATTAGGAGGACCTGAACGTTACAATTAACTATCAGTTTTGCGTCGGACTCGAAAATCTACTCTCAGGAGAAGGATCATATGGTGCCCGAGACAGCAATATCCCCTTGGAAACAAGTCGGCTGGAGGACGATATATTGAATCTCGACGCAATTTGAGTGATGCATCGTCATTAGGAGGACCTGAACGTTACAATTAACTATCAGTTTTGCGTCGGAATCGAAAATCTAGACTCACTGGAGACGGACCATAAGGTGCCCGAGGCAGCAATATCCCCTTGGAGCCCAGTCCGCTGGAGGACGATGTATTGAATCGCGACGCAATTTGAATGCTCCATCGTCATTAGGAGGCCCTGAACGTTACAATTAAAAATCTGTTTTGAGTCGGATTAGAAAATCTACTCACAGGAGAACGCCCATATGGTGCCCGATGCAGCTATAGACTTTTGGAGACAAGTCTGCTGGAGGCCGATGTATTGAATCTCGACTCAATTTGAGTGTACCATCGTCATTAGGAGGCCCTGAAAGTTACAATTAACTATCTGTTCTGCGTTCGATTCGAAAATCTAGACTCACAGGAGAACGACCATAAGGTGTCCGAGGATGCAATAGACCCTTGGAGACAAGTCGGCTGAAGGACGATGTATTGAATCTCGACGCAATTTGAATGTTCCATCGTCATTAGGAGGCCCTGAACGTTACAGTTAACTATCAGTTTAGCGTCGGATTCGAAAATCTACTTACAGGAGAAGGATCATATGGTGCCCGAGACAGCAATATCCCCTTGGATACAAGTCGGCTGGAGGACGATATATTGAATCTCGACGCAATTTGAGAGTTCCATCGACATTAGGAGGCCCTGAACGTTACAATTAACAATCAGTTTTGCGTCGGAATCGAAGAACTAGACTCACAGGAGAACGACAATAAGGTACCCGAGGAAGCAATAGACCCTTGGAGACAAGTCGGCTGAAGGACGATGTATTGAATCTCGACGCAATTTGAGTGTTCCATCGTCATTAGGATGCGCTGAACTTTACTATTAACTATCAGTTCCGCGTCGGATTTGAAAATCCCGACTCACAAGAGACGAACCACATGGAGCCCGTGGCAGCAAAATCCCCTTGTAGACAAGTCGGCTGGAGGTCGATGTATTGTCTCTCGACGCAATTTGAGTGTTCCATCGTCATTAGGAGGCGCTGAACGTTACAATTAACTATCATTTTTGCGTCGGATTCGAAAATCTAGACTCACAGGAGACGGACCATATGGTGCCCGAGGCAGCAATATCCCCTTGGAGTTAAGTCGGCTGGAGGCCGATGTATTGAATCTCGACGCAATTTGAGTGTTCCATCGTCATTAGGAGGCCCTGAACGTTACAATTAACTATCAGTTTTGCGTCGGGTTTGAAAATCTAGACTCACAGGAGAACGATCATAAGGTGCCCGAGGCAGCAAAAAACCCTTGGTGACAAGTCGGCTGGAGGACGATGTATTGAATCTCGACTCAATTCGAGTGTACCATCGTCATTAGGAGGCCCTGAAAGTTACAATTAACTATCTGTTCTGCGTTCGATTCGAAAATCTAGACTCACAGGAGAACGAGCATAAGGTGCCCGTGGCAGCAATAGACCCTTGGTGACAAGTCGGCTGGAGGACGATGTATTGAATCTCGACTCAATTCGAGTGTACCATCGTCATTAGGAGGCCCTGAAAGTTACAATTAACTATCTGTTCTGCGTTGGATTCGAAAATCTAGACTAACAGGAGAAGAACCATAAGGTGCCCGAGGAAGCAATAGACCCTTGGAGACAAGTCGGCTGAAGGACGATGTATTGAATCTCGACTCAATTCGAGTGTACCATCGTCATTAGGAGGCCCTGAAAGTTACAATTAACTATCTGTTCTGCGTTCGATTCGAAAATCTAGACTCACAGGAGAACGAGCATAAGGTGCCCGTGGCAGCAATAGACCCTTGGAGACAAGTCGGCTGAAGGAAGATATATTGAATCTCGACGCAATTTGAGTGATCCATCGTCATTAGGAGGACCTGAACGTTACAATTAACTATCAGTTTTGCGTCGGAATCGAAAATCTAGACTCACTGGAGACGGACCATAAGGTGCCCGAGGCAGCAATATCCCCTTGGAGACCAGTCCGCTGGAGGACGATGTATTGAATCGCGACGGAATTTGAATGCTCCATCGTCATTAGGAGGCCCTGAACGTTACAATTAAAAATCAGTTTTGCGTCGGATTAGAAAATCTACTCACAGGAGAACGAACATATGGTGCCCGATGAAGCTATAGACCCTTGGAGACAAGTCTGCTGGAGGCCGATGTATTGAATCTCGACTCAATTTGAGTGTACCATCGTCATTAGGAGGCCCTGAAAGTTACAATTAAACTATCTGTTCTGCGTTCGATTCGAAAATCTAGACTCACAGGAGAACGACCATAAGGTCCCCGAGGAAGCAATAGAACCTTGGAGACAAGTCGGCTGTTGGAGGATGTATTGAATGTCGACGCAATTTGAATGCTCCATCGTCATTATGAGGCCCTGAACGTTACAATTAACTATAAGTTTAGTTTCGGATTCGAAAATCTACTCTCAGGAGAAGGATCATATGGTGCCCGAGGCAGCAATATCCCTTTGGAGTCCAGTCCGCTGGAGGACGCTGTATTGTATCGCGACGCAATTTGAGTGCTCCATCGTCTTTAGGAGGCCCTGAACGTTGCAATTAACTCTCAGTTTTCCGTCGGATTCCAAAATCTAGTCTTACTGGAGACGGACCATAAGGTGTCCGAGGCAGCAATATCCCCTTGGAGACCATCCGCTGGAGGACGATGTATTGAATCTCGACTCAATTTGAGTGTACCATCGTCATTAGATGGCCCTGAACGTTACAATTAACTATCAGTTTCGCGTCGGATTCGAAAATCCCTACTCACAGACGTCGAACCACATGGATCCAGAGGCAGCAATATCCCCTTGTGGACAAGTCGGCTGGAGGTCGATGTATTACCTCTCGACGCAATTTGAGTAATCCATCGTCATTAGGAGGTCCTGAACGTTACAATTAACTATCAGTTTTGCGTCGGATTCGAAAATCTAGACTTACTGGAGACGGACCATAAGGTGCCCGAGGCAGCAATATCCCCTTGGAGTCCAGTCCGCTGGAGGACGATGTATTGAATCGCGACGCAATTTGAGTACTCCATCGTCTTTAGGAGGCCCTGAACGTTACAATTAACTATCAGTATTCCGTCGGATTCGAAAATCTAGACTTACTGGATACGGACCATAAGGTGTCCGAGGCAGCAATATCCCCTTGGAGACCAGTCCGCTGGAGGACGATGTATTGAATCTCGATTCAATTTGAGTGTACCATCGTCATTAGAAGGCCCTGAAAGTTACAATTAACTATCTGTTCTGCGTTCGATTCGAAAATCTAGACTCACAGGAGAACGACCATGAGGTGCCCGAGGAAGCAGTAGACCCTTGAAGACAAGTCGGCTGAAAGACGATGTATTGAATCTCGCCGCAATTTGAATGTTCCATCGTCATTAGGAGGCACTGAACGTTACAATTAACTATCAGTTTAGCGTCGGATTCGAAAATCTACTCACAGGAGAAGGATCATATGGTGCCTGAGACAGCAATATCCCCTTGGATACAATTCGGCTGGATGACGATATATTGAATCTCGACGCAATTTGAGTGTTAGATCGACAGTAGGAGGCCCTGAACGTTACAATTAACAATCAGTTTTGCGACGGAATCGAAGAACTAGACTCACAGGAGAACGACAATAAGGTGCCCGAGGAAGCAATAGACATTGGAGACAAGTCGGCTGAAGGACGATGTATTGAATCTCGACGCAATTTGAGTGTTCCATCGTCATTAGGAGGACCTGAAGGTTACAATTAACTATCTGTTCTGCGTTCGATTCGAAAATCTAGACTTACTGGAGACGGACCATAAGGTGCCCGAGGCAGCAATAGACCATTGGAGACAAGTCGGCTGAAGGACGATATATTGAATCTCGACGCAATTTGAGTGATCCATCGTCATTAGGATTCCTGAACGTTACAATTAACTATCAGTTTTGCGTCGGATTCGAAAATCTACTCTCAGGAGAAGGATCATATGGTGCCCGAGACAGCAATATCCCCTTGGAAACAAGTCGGCTGGAGGACGATATATTGAATCTCGACGCAATTTGAGTGTTCCATTGTAACTAGGAGGCGCTCAACGTTAAATAAACTATCAGTTATACGTCGGATTAGTAAATCTAGACTCACAGGTGACGGACCACAAGGTGCCCGAGGCAGCAATATCCCCTTGGAGTCCAGTCCGATGGAGGACGATGTATTGAATCTCGAGGCAATTTGAGTGTTCCATCGTCATTAGGAGGCCCTGAACGCTACAATTAACTATCAGTTTTGCGTCGGATTAGAAAATCTAGTCTCGCAGGAGAACGACCTTGAGGTGCCCGAGGAAGCAATAGACCCTTGGAGACAAGTCGGCTGAAGGACGATGTATTGAATCTCGACGCAATTTGAGTGTTCCATCGTCATTAGGAGGACCTGAAGGTTACAATTAACTATCTGTTCTGCGTTCGATTCGAAAATCTAGACTTACTGGAGACGGACCATAAGGTGCCCGAGGCAGCAATTGACCATTGGAGACAAGTCGGCTGAAGGACGATATATTGAATCTCGACGCAATTTGAGTGATCCATCGTCATTAGGAGGACCTGAACGTTACAATTAACTATCAGTTTTGCGTCGGATTCGAAAATCTACTCTCAGGAGAAGGATCATATGGTGCCCGAGACAGCAATATCCCCTTGGAAACAAGTCGGCTGGAGGACGATATATTGAATCTCGACGCAATTTGAGTGTTCCATTGTAAGTAGGAGGCGCTCAACGTTAAATAAACTATCAGTTATACGTCGGATTAGTAAATCTAGACTCACAGGTGACGGACCACAAGGTGCCCGAGGCAGCAATATCCCCTTGGAGTCCAGTCCGATGGAGGACGATGTATTGAATCTCGAGGCAATTTGAGTGTTCCATCGTCATTAGGAGGCCCTGAACGCTACAATTAACTATCAGTTTTGCGTCGGATTAGAAAATCTAGACTCACAGGAGAACGACCATGAGGTGCCCGAGGAAGCAATAGACCCTTGGAGACAAGTCGGCTGAAGGACGATGTATTGAATCTCGACGCAATTTGAGTGTTCCATCGTCATTAGGAGGACCTGAAGGTTACAATTAACTATCTGTTCTGCGTTCGATTCGAAAATCTAGACTTACTGGAGACGGACGATAAGGTGCCCGAGGCAGCAATTGACCATTGGAGACAAGTCGGCTGAAGGACGATATATTGAATCTCGACGCAATTTGAGTGATCCATCGTCATTAGGAGGACCTGATCGTTACAATTAACTATCAGTTTTGCGTCGGACTCGAAAATCTACTCTCAGGAGAAAGATCATATGGTGCCCGAGACAGCAATATCCCCTTGGAAACAAGTCGGCTGGAGGACGATATATTGAATCTCGACGCAATTTGAGTGATGCATCGTCATTAGGAGGACCTGAACGTTACAATTAACTATCAGTTTTGCGTCGGAATCGAAAATCTAGACTCACTGGAGACGGACCATAAGGTGCCCGAGGCAGCAATATCCCCTTGGAGCCCAGTCCGCTGGAGGACGATGTATTGAATCGCGACGCAATTTGAATGCTCCATCGTCATTAGGAGGCCCTGAACGTTACAATTAAAAATCAGTTTTGAGTCGGATTAGAAAATCTACTCACAGGAGAACGCCCATATGGTGCCCGATGCAGCTATAGACTTTTGGAGACAAGTCTGCTGGAGGCCGATGTATTGAATCTCGACTCAATTTGAGTGTACCATCGTCATTAGGAGGCCCTGAAAGTTACAATTAACTATCTGTTCTGCGTTCGATTCGAAAATCTAGACTCACAGGAGAACGACCATAAGGTGTCCGAGGAAGCAATACACCCTTGGAGACAAGTCGGCTGAAGGACGATGTATTGGATCTCGTCGCAATTTGAGTGTTGAAAGTTACAATTAACTATCTGTTCTGCGTTGGAGTCGAAAATCTAGACTCACAGGAGAACGACCATAAGGTGTCCGAGGAAGCAATAGACCCTTGGAGACAAATCGGCTGAAGGACGATGTATTGAATCTCGACGCAATTTGAGTGTTCCATGGTCATTAGATGGCCCTGAACGTTACAGTTAACTATCAGTTTTGCGTCGGGCTCGAAAATCTAGACTCACAGGAGAACGATCATAAGGTGCCCGAGGAAGCAATAGACCCTTGGAGACAATTCGGCTGAAGGACGATGTATTAAATCTCGACGCAATTTGAGTGTTCCATCGTCATTAGGAGGCCCTGAACGTTACAATTAACAATCAGTTTTGCGTCGGATTAGGAAATCTAGATTCGCAGGAGTACGACCATAAAGTGCCCGAGGCTGCAATATCCCCTTGGAGACCAGTCCGTTGGAGGACGATGTATTGAATCGCGACGCAATTTGAGTGCTCCTTCGTCATTAGGAGGAACTGAACGTTACAATTAACTATCAGTTTAGCGTCGGATTCGAAAATCTACTCTCAGGAGAAGGATCATATGGTGGACGAGACAGCAATATCCCCTTGGAAACAAGTCGGCTGGAGGACGATATATTGAATCTCGACGCAATTTGAGTGATCCATCGTCATTAGGAGGACCTGAACGCTACAATTAACTATCAGTTTTGCGTCGGATTCGAAAATCTACTCTCAGGAGAACGCCCATATGGTGCCCGATGCAGCTATAGACTTTTGGAGACAAGTCTGCTGGAGGCCGATGTATTGAATCTCGACTCAATTTGAGTGTACCATCGTCATTAGGAGGCCCTGAAAGTTACAATTAACTATCTGTTCTGCGTTCGATTCGAAAATCTAGACTCACAGGAGAACGACCATAAGGTGTCCGAGGAAGCTATAGACCCTTGGAGACAAGTCGGCTGAAGGACGATGTTTGGATCTCGTCGCAATTTGAGTGTTGAAAGTTACAATTAACTATCTGTTCTGCGTTGGAGTCGAAAATCTAGACTCAAAAGAGAACGACCATAAGGTGTCCGAGGAAGCAATAGACCCTTGGAGACAAATCGGCTGAAGGACGATGTATTGAATCTCGACGCAATTTGAATGTTCCATGGTCATTAGATGGCCCTGAAAGTTACAGTTAACTATCAGTTTTGCGTCGGGCTCGAAAATCTAGACTCACAGGAGAACGATCATAAGGTGCCCGAGGAAGCAATAGACCCTTGGAGACAATTCGGCTGAAGGACGATGTATTAAATCTCGACGCAATTTGAGTGTTCCATCGTCATTAGGAGGTCCTGAACGTTACAATTAACTATCAGTTTATCGTCGGATTCGAAAATCTACTCTCAGGAGAAGGATCATATGGTGCCCGAGACAGCAATATCCACTTGGATACAAGTCGGCTGGAGGACGATGTATAGGATCGCGAAGCATTTTGAGTGTTCCATCGTAACTAGGAGGCGCTCAACGTTACGCGTCGGATTAGTAAATCTAGACTCACAGGAGACGGATCACATGCTGCCCGAGGCAGCAGTAGACCCTTGGAGACAAGTCGGCTGGAGGCCGATGTATTGAATCTCGACGCAATTTGAATGTTCCATGGTCATTAGATGGCCCTGAACGTTACAGTTAACTATCAGTTTTGCGTCGGGCTCGAAAATCTAGACTCACAGGAGAACGATCATAAGGTGCCCGAGGAAGCAATAGACCCTTGGAGACAATTCGGCTGAAGGACGATGTATTAAATCTCGACGCAATTTGAGTGTTCCATCGTCATTAGGTGGCCCTGAACGTTACAATTAACAATCAGTTTTGCGTCGGATTAGGAAATCTAGATTCACAGGAGTACGACCATAAAGTGCCCGAGCCTGCAATATCCCCTTGGAGACCAGTCCGTTGGAGGACGATGTATTGAATCGCGACGCAATTTGAGTGCTCCTTCGTCATTAGGAGGAACTGAACGTTACAATTAACTATCAGTTTAGCGTCGGATTCGAAAATCTACTCTCAGGAGAAGGATCATATGGTGGACGAGACAGCAACATCCCCTTGGAAACAAATCGGCTGGAGGACGATATATTGAATGTCGACGCAATATGAGTGATCCATCGTCATTAGGAGGACCTGAACGTTACACTTAACTATCAGTTTTGCGTCGGAATCGAAAATCTAGACTCACTGGAGACGGACCATAAGGTGCCCGAGTAGCAATATCCCCTTGGAGACATGTCCGCTGGAGGACGATGTATTGAATCGCGACGCAATTTGAATGCACCATCGTCATTAGGAGGCCCTGAACGTTACAATTAAAAATCAGTTTTGAGTCGGATTAGAAAATCTACTCACAGGAGAACGACCATATGGTGCCCGATGCAGCTATAGACTTTTGGAGACAAGTCTGCTGGAGGCCGATGTATTGAATCTCGACACAATTTGAGTGTACCATCGTCATTAGGAGGCCCTGAAAGTTACAATTAACTATCTGTTCTGCGTTCGATTCGAAAATCTAGACTCACAGGAGTACGACCATAAGGTGTCC
The DNA here is from genome assembly GCF_023864345.2 of Schistocerca serialis cubense. NCBI lineage: Eukaryota > Metazoa > Arthropoda > Insecta > Orthoptera > Acrididae > Schistocerca > Schistocerca serialis. The sequence goes on along the minus strand of NC_064639.1, from coordinate 3,902,664 downwards.
GAGGAAGAAATAGACCCTTGGAGACAAGTCGGCTGAAGGACGATGTATTGCATTTCGACGCAGTTTGAGTGTTCCGTCGTCATTAGGAGGCCCTGAACGTTACAATTAACTATCAGTTTATCGTCGGATTCGAAAATCTACTCTAAGGAGAAGGATGATATGGTGCCCGAGACAGCAATATCCCCTTGAATGTTCCATGGTCATTAGATGGCCCTGAACGTTACAATTAACTATCAGTTTTGCGTCGGGTTCGAAAATCTAGACTCACAGGAGAACGATCATAAGGTGCCCGAGGCAACAATAGATCCTTGGAGACAAGTCGGCTGAAGGACGATGTATTGGATCTCGTCGCAATTTGAGTGTTGAAAGTTACAATTAACTATCTGTTCTGCGTTGGATTCGAAAATCTAGACTCACAGGAGAACGACCATAAGGTGTCCGAGGAAGCAATAGACCCTTGGAGACAAGTCGGCTGAAGGACGATGTATTGAATCTCGACGCAGTTTGAGTGTTCCGTCGTCATTAGGAGGCCCTGAACGTTACAATTAACTATCAGTTTATCGTTGGATTCGAAAATCTACTCTCAGGAGAAGGATCATATGGTGCCCGAGACAGCAATATCCCCTTGGATACAAGTCGGCTGGAGGACGATGTATTGGATCGCGACGCATTTTGAGTGTTCCATCGTAACTAGCAGGCGCTCAACGTTACGCGTCGGATTAGTAAATCTAGACTCACAGGATACGGACCACATGGTGCCCGAGGCAGCAGTAGACTCTTGGAGACAAGTCGGCTGGAGGCCGATGTATTGAATCTCGACGCATTTTGAATGTTCCATGGTCATTAGATGGCCCTGAACGTTACAATTAACTATCAGTTTTGCGTCGGGTTCGAAAATCTAGACTCACAGGAGAACGATCATAAGGTGCCCGAGGCAACAATAGACCCTTGCAGACAAGTCGGCTGAAGGACGATGTTTTGGATCTCGTCGTAATTTGAGTGTTCATCGTCATTAGGAGGCCCTGAACGTTACATTTAACTATCAGTTTTGCGACGGAATCGAAAATCTAGACTTACTGGAGACGGACCATAAGGCGCCCGAGGCAGCAATAGACCCTTGGAGACAAGTCGGCTGAAGGACGATGTATTGGATCTCGTCGCAATTTTAGTGTTTATCGTCATTAGGAGGCCCTGAACGTTTCAATTAACTATCTGTTTAGCGTCGGATTCGAAAATCTACTCTCAGGAGAAGGATCATATGGTGCCCGAGACAGCAATATCCCCTTGGAAACACGTCGGCTGGAGGACGATATATTAAATCTCGACGCAATTTGAGTGATCCATCGTCATTAGGAGGACCTGAACGTTACAATTAACTATCAGTTTTGCGTCGGATTCGAAAATCTAGACTTACTGGAGACGGACCATAAGGTGTCCGAGGCAGCAATATCCCCTTTGAGACCAGTCCGCTGGAGGACGATGTATTGAATCTCGATTCAATTTGAGTGTACCATCGTCATTAGGAGGCCCTGAAAGTTACAAGTAACTATCTGTTCTGCGTTCGATTCGAAAATCTAGACTCACAGGAGAACGACCATAAGGTGCCCGAGGCTGCAATAGACCCTTGGTGACAATTCGGCTAGAGGACCATATATTGAATCTCGACTCAATTCGAGTGTACCATCGTCATTAGGAGGCACTGAACGTTTCAATTAACTATCTGTTTAGCGTCGGATTCGAAAATCTACTCTCAGGAGAAGGATCATATGGTGCCCGAGACAGCTATATCCCCTTGGATACAAGTCGGCTGGAGGACGATGTATTGGATCGCGACGCATTTGGAGTGTTCCATCGACTTTAGGAGGCCCTGAACGTTACAATTAACAATCAGTTTTGCGTCGGAATCGAAGAACTAGACTCACAGGAGAACGACAATAAGGTGCCCGAGGAAGCAATAGACCCATGGAGACAAGTCGGCTGGAGGACGATGTATTGAATCTCGATTCAATTTGAGTGTACCATCGTCATTAGGAGGCCCTGAAAGTTACAAGTAACTATCTGTTCTGCGTTCGATTCGAAAATCTAGACTCACAGGAGACCGACCATAAGGTGCCCGAGGCTGCAATAGACCCTTGGTGACAATTCGGCTAGAGGACCATATATTGAATCTCGACTCAATTCGAGTGTACCATCGTCATTAGGAGGCACTGAAAGTTACAATTAACTATCTGTTCTGCGTTGGATTCGAAAATCTAGACTCACAGGAGAACGACCATAAGGTGTCCGAGTAAGCAATAGACCATTGGAGACAAAGTCAGTTGAAGGACGTTGTATTGAATGTCGACGCAGTTTGAGTGTTCCATCGTCATTAGGAGGCCGTGAAAGTTACAATTAACTATCAGTTTATCGTCGGATTCGAAAATCTACTCTCAGGAGAAGGATCATATGGTGCCCGAGACAGCTATATCCCCTTGGATACAATTCGGCTGGAGAACGATGTATTGGATCGCAACGCATTTTGAGTGTTCCATCGACGTTAGGAGGCCCTGAACGTTACAATTAACAATCAGTTTTGCGTCGGAATCGAAGAACTAGACTCACAGGAGAACGACAATAAGTTGCCCGAGGAAGCAATAGACCCTTGGAGACAAGTCGGCTGAAGGACGATGTATTGAATCTCGACGCAGTTTGAGTAATCCATCGTCATTAGGAGGTCCTGAACGTTACAATTAACTATCAGTTTTGCGTCGGATTCGAAAATCTCGACTTACTGGAGACGGACCATAAGGTGCGCGAGGCAGCAATATCCCCTTTGAGACCAGTCCGTTGGAGGACGATGTATTGAATCGCGACGCAATTTGAGTGCTCCTTCGTCATTAGGAGGCCCTGAACTTTACAATTAACTATCAGTTTTGCGTCGGGTTCGAAAATCTAGACTCACAGGAGTACGACCATAAGGTGCCCGAGGCTGCAATAGACCCTTGGAGACAAGTCGGCTGAAGGACGATGTATTGGATCTCGTCACAATTTGAGTGTACCATCGTCATTAGGAGGCCCTGAAAGTTACAAGTAACTATCTGTTCTGCGTTCGATTCGAAAATCTAGACTCACAGGAGAACGACCATAAGGTGCCCGAGGCTGCAATAGACCCTTGGTGACAATTCGGCTAGAGGACCATATATTGAATCTCGACTCAATTCGAGTGTACCATCGTCATTAGGAGGCACTGAAAGTTACAATTAACTATCTGTTCTGCGTTGGATTCGAAAATCTAGACTCACAGGAGAACGACCATAAGGTGTCCGAGGAAGCAATAGACCATTGGAGACAAAGTCGGTTGAAGGACGTTGTATTGAATGTCGACGCAGTTTGAGTGTTCCATCGTCATTAGGAGGCCGTGAAAGTTACAATTAACTATCAGTTTATCGTCGGATTCGAAAATCTACTCTCAGGAGAAGGATCATATGGTGCCCGAGACAGCTATATCCCCTTGGATACAAGTCGGCTGGAGAACGATGTATTGGGTCGCGACGCATTTTGAGTGTTCCATCGACATTAGGAGGCCCTGAACGTTACAATTAACAATCAGTTTTGCGTCGGAATCGAAGAACTAGACTCACAGGAGAACGACAATAAGTTGCCCGAGGAAGCAATAGACCCTTGGAGACAAGTCGGCTGAAGGACGATGTATTGAATCTCGACGCAATTTGAGTAATCCATCGTCATTAGGAGGTCCTGAACGTTACAATTAAGTATCAGTTTTGCGTCGGATTCGAAAATCTCGACTTACTGGAGACGGACCATAAGGTGCGCGAGGGAGCAATATCCCCTTTGAGACCAGTCCGTTGGAGGACGATGTATTGAATCGCGACGCAATTTGAGTGCTCCTTCGTCATTAGGAGGCCCTGAACGTTACAATTAACTATCAGTTTCGCGTCTGATTCGAAAATCCCGACTCACAGAAGACGAACGACATGGACCCCGAGGCAGCAATATCCCCTTGTAGACAAGTCGGCTGGAGGTCGATGTATTGACTCTCCACGCAATTTGAGTAATCCATCGTCATTAGGAGGTCCTGAACGTTACAATTAACTATCAGTTTTGCGTCGGATTCGAAAATCTCGACTTACTGGAGACGGACCATAAGGTGCCAGTGGCAGCAATAGACCCTTGGAGACAAGTCGGCTGGAGGCCGATGTATTGAATCTCGACGGAATTTGAATGTTCCATCGTCATTAGGTGGCCGTGAACGTTACAATTAACTATCAGGTTTGCGTCGGGTTCGAAAATCTAGACTCACAGGAGAACGATCATAAGGTGCCCGAGGCAACATTAGACCCTTGGAGACAAGTCGGCTGAAGGACGATGTATTGGATCTCGTCGCAATTTGAGTGTTCATCCTCATTAGGAGAGCCTGAAAGTTACATTTAACTATCAGTTTTGCGTCGGAATCGAAAATCTAGACTTACTGGAGACGGACCATAAGGTCCCCATGGCAGCAATAGCCCCTTGGAGACCAGTCCGCTGGAGAACGATGTATTAAATCGCGACGCTATTTGAGTGTTCCATCGTCATTAGGAGGCCCTGAACGTTACAATTAACTATCAGTTTAGCGTCGGATTCGAAAATCTACTCACAGGAGAAGGATCATATGGTGCCCGAGACAGCAATATCCCCTTGGATACAAGTCGACTGGAGGACGATATATTGAATCTCGTCCCAATTTGAGTGTTCCATCGACATTAGAAGGCCCTGAACGGTAAAATTAACAATCAGTTTTGCTTCGGAATCGAAGAACTAGACTCATAGGAGAAGGACAATAAGGTGCCCGAGGAAGCAATAGACCCTTGGAGACAAGTCGGCTGAAGGATGATGAATTGAATCTCGACGCAATTTGAGTGTTCCATCGCCATTAGGAGGGCCTGAACGTTACAATTAACAATCAGTTTTGCGTCGGATTAGAAAATCTAGATTCACAGGAGTACGACCATAAGGTGCCCGAGGCAGCAATATCCCCTTGGAGACCAGTCCGCTGGAGGACGATGTATTGAATCTCGAAGCAATTTGAGTATTCCATCGTCATTAGGAGGCACTGAAGGCTACAATTAACTTTCAGTTCTGCATTGGATTCGACAATCTAGACTCACAGGAGAGCGATCATAAGGTGCCCGCGGCAGCAATAGACCCTTGGAGACAAGTCGGCTGAAGGACGATGTATTGGATCTCGTCGCAATTTTAGTGTTCATCGTCATTAGGAGGCCCTGAACGTTACATTTAACTATCAGTTTTGGGTCGGAATCGAAAATCTATACTTACTGGAGACGGACCATAAGGTCCCCAAGGCAGCAATAGCCCCTTGGAGACCAGTCCGCTGGAGAACGATGTATTAAATCGCGACGCTATTTGAGTGTTCCATCGTCATTAGGAGGCCCTGAACGTTACAATTAACTATCAGTTTAGCGTCGGATTCGAAAATCTACTCACAGGAGAAGGATCATATGGTGCCGGAGACAGCAATATCCCCTTGGATACAAGTCGACTGGAAGACGATATATTGAATCTCGTCCCAATTTGAGTGTTCCATCGACATTAGGAGGCCCTGAACGGTACAATTAACAATCAGTTTTGCTTCGGAATCGAAGAACTAGACTCACAGGAGAACGACAATAAGGTGCCCGAGGAAGCAATAGACCCCTGGAGACAAGTCGGCTGAAGGATGATGTATTGAATGTCGACGCAATTTGAGTGTTCCATCATCATTAGGAGGAATTGAACGTTACAATTAACAATCAGTTTTGCGTCGGATTAGAAAATCTAGATTCACAGGAGTACGACCATAAGGTGCCCGAGGCAGCAATATCCCCTTGGAGACCAGTCCGCTGGAGGACGATGTATTGAATCTCGAAGCAATTTGAGTGTTCCATCGTCATTAGGAGGCCCTGAAGGCTACAATTAACTTTCAGTTCTGCATTGGATTCGACAATCTAGACTCACAGGAGAGCGATCATAAGGTGCCCGAGACAGCAACAGACCCTTGGAGACAAGTCTGCTGGAGGCCGATGTATTGAATCTCGACTCAATTTGAGTGTACCATCGTCATTAGGAGGCCCTGAAAGATGCAATTAACTATCTGTTCTGCGTTCGATTCGAAAATCTAGACTCACAGGAGAGCGACCATAAGGTGCCCGAGGAAGCAATAGACCCTTGGAGACAAGTCGGCTGAAGGAGGATGTATTGAATCTCGACGCAATTTGAATGTTCCATCGTCATTAGGAGGCCCTGAACGTTACAATTAACAATCAGTTTAGGGTCGGATTCGAAAATCTACTCTCAGGTGAAGGAACATATGGTGCCCGAGACAGCAATATCCCCTTGGAAACAAGTCGGCTGGAGGACGATATATTGAATCTCGACGCAATTTGAGTGATACATCGTCATTAGGAGGCCCTGAACGTTACAATTAACAATCAGTTTTTCGTCGGATTAGAAAATCTAGATTCACAGGAGTACGACCATAAGATGCCCGAGGCTGCAATAAACCCTTGGAGACAAGTCGGTAGAAGGACGATGTATTGGATCTCGTCGCAATTTGAGTGTTCATCGTCATTAGGAGGCCCTGAACGTTACATTGAACTATCAGTTTTGCGTCGGATTCGAAAATCTAGACTTACTGGAGAGGGACCAAAAGGTGCCCGATGCAGCAATATCCCCTTGGAGACCAGTCCGCTGGAGGACGATGTATTGAATCGCGACGCAATTTGAGTGCTCCTTCGTCATTAGGAGGCCCTGAACGTTACAATTAACTATCAGTTTTGCGTCGGATTCGCAAATCTAGACTCACAGGAGAACGACCATATGGTGCGCGAGGCAGCAATAGACCCTTGGAGACAAGTCAGTTGGAGGCCGATGTATTGAATCTCGACGCAATTGGAATGTTCCATCGTCATTAGGAGGCCCTAAAAGCTACAATTAACTAGCAGTTCTGCTTCGGATTCGAAAATCTAGACTCTTAGGAGAACGACCATAAGGTGCCCGAGGAAGCAATTGACTCTTGGAGACAAGTCGGCTGAAGGACGATGTATTGAATCTCGACGCAATTTGAGTGTTCCATCGTCATTAGGAGGCCCTGAACGTTACAATTAACTATCAGTTTTGCGTCGGATTCGAAAATCTAGACTCACAGGAGAGCGACCATATGATGCCCGAGGCAGCAATAGACCCTTGGAGACATGTCGGATGGAGGCCGATGTATTGAATCTCGACGCAATTTGAATGTTCCATCGTCATTAGGTGGCCCTGAACGTTACAATTAACTATAAGGTTTGCGTCGGGTTCGAAAATCTAGACTCACAGGAGAACGATCATAAGGTGCTCGAGGCAGCAAAAGACCCTTGAAATCAAGTCGGCAGAAGACGCTGTATTGAATCGCGACGCAATTTGAATGCTCCATCGTCATTAGGAGGCTATGAACGTTACAATTAACTGTCAGTTTCGCGTCGGTTTCGAAAATCCCGACTCACAGGAGACGGATCACATGAAGCCCGAGGCAGCAATATCCCCTTGTAGACAAGTCGGCTGGGGGTCGATGTATTGACTCTCGACGCAATTTGAGTGTTCCATCGTCATTAGGAGGCCCTGAACGTTACAATTAACAATCAGTTTTGCGTCGGATTAGAAAATCTAGACTCACAGGAGAACGACCATATGGATCCCGAGGCAGCAATAGACCCTCGGAGACAAGTCGGCTGGAGGCCGATGTATTGAAACTCGACGCAATTTGAATGTTCCATGGTCATTAGGTAGCCCTGAACGCAACAATTAACTATCAGTTTTGCGACGGGTTCGAAAATCTAGACTCACATGAGAACGATCATAAAGTGCCCGAGGCAGCAGCAGCAGCAGAGACAAGTCGGCTGGAGGTCGACGTATTGAATCTCGACGCAATTTGAGTATTCCGTCGTCATTAGGAGGCCATGAACGTTACAGTAAACTATCACTTTTGGGTCGGATTCGAAAATCTAGACTCACGGGAGTACGACAATAAGGTGCCCGAGGAAGCAATAGACCCTTGGAGACAAGTCGGCTGGAGGACGATGTATTGAATCGCGACGCAATTTGTGTGATCCATCGTAACTAGAAGGCGCTCAACGTTACAATAAACTATCTGTTATGCGTCGGATTCGAAAATCTAGACTCACAGGAGTACGACCATAAGGTGCCCGAGGCTGCAATAGACCCTTGGATACAAGTCGGCTGGAGGACGATGTATTGCCCTCGACGCAATTTGAGTGTACCATTGTCATTAGGAGGCCCTGAAAGTTACAATTAACTATCAGTTCTGCGTTGGATTCGAAAATCTAGACTCACAGGAGAACGACCATAAGGTGCCCGAGGAAGCAGTAGACCCTTGGAGACAAGTCGGCTTATGGATGATGTATTGAATCTCGACGGAATTTGAGTGTTCCATCGTCATTAGGAGGCCCTGAACATTACAATTAACTATCAGTTTTGCGTCGGTATCGAAAATCTAGACTCATAGGAGAACGATCATAAGGTGCTCGAGGCAGCAAAAGACCCTTGAAGTCAAGTCGGCAGAAGGACGATGTATTGAATCTCGACGCAATTTGAGTGTTCCATCGTCATTAGGAGGCACTGAACGTTATAATTAACAATCAGTTTTGCGTCGGAATCGAAAATCTAGACTCACAGGAGAACGACAGTAAGGTGCCCGAGGAAGCATTAGACCCTTGGAGACAAGTCGACTGAAGGACGATGTATTGAACCTCGACGCAATTTGAGTGTTCCATCGTCATTAGGAGGCCCTGAACGTTACAATTAACAATCAGTTTTGCGTCGGATTCGAAAATCTACTCTCAGGAGAAGGATCATATGGTGCCCGAGACAGCAATATACCCTTGGAGACAAGTCGGCAAAAGGACGATGTATTAAATCTCGACGCAATTTGAGTGTGCCATCGTCATTAGGTGGACTTGAACGTTACAATTAACTATCAGTTTTGCGTCGGATTCGAGTATCTAGACATACTGGAGGCGGACCATAAGGTGTCCGAGGCAGCAATATCCCCTTGGAGACAAGTCGGCTGGAGGCCGATGTATTGAATCTCGACGCAATTTGAATGTTCCATGGTCATTAGGTGGCCCTGAACGTTACAATTAACTATCAGTTTAGCGTTTGATTCGAAAATCCACTCACAGGAGAAGGATCATATGGTGCCCGAGGCAGCAATATCCCCATGGATACAAGCCAGCTGGAGGCCGATGTATTGAATCTCGACGCAATTTGAATGTTCCATGGTCATTAGGTGGCCCTGAACGTTACAATTAACTATCAGTTTTGCGTCGGATTCGAGTATCTAGACATACTGGAGGCGGACCATAAGGTGCCCGAGGCAGCAATATCCCATTGGAGACAAGTCGGCTGGAGGCCGATGTATTGAATCTCGACGCAATTTGAGTGTTCCATCGTCATTAGGAAGCCCTGAACATTACAATTAAGGATCAGTTTCGCGTCGGATTCGAAAATCTAGACTCACTGGAGACGGACCATAAATTGACCGTGGCAGCAATATTCTCTTGGAGACCAGTCCGCTGGAGGACGATGTATTGAATCGCGACGCAATTTGAGTTTTCCTTCGTCATTAGGAGGCCTTGAACGTTACAATTAACTATCAGTTTTGCTCGGATTCGAAAATCTAGAGTCACTGGAGAACGATCATAAGGTGCCCGAGGCTACAATAGACCCTTGGAGACAAGTCGGCTGGAGGACGATGTATTTACCTCGACGCAATTTGAGTGTACCATCGTCATTAGGAGGCCCTGAAGGCTACAATTAACTATCAGTTCTGCGTCGGATTCGAAAATCTAGACTCACAGGAGAACGACGATAAGGTGCCTGAGGCAGCAATAGACCCTTGGAGACAAGTCGGCTGAAGGACAATGTATTGAATCTCGACGCAATTAGAGTGTTCCATCGTCATTAGGAGGCCCTGAACGTTACAATAAACTATCATTTTTGGGTCGGATTCGAAAATCTAGACTCACAGGAGAACGACCAAAAGGTGCCCGAGGCTGCAATAGACCCTTGGATATAAGTCGGCTGGAGGACCATATATTGAATCTCGACGCAATTTGAGTGTTCCATCGTCATTAGGAGGCCCTGAACGTTACAATTAACAATCAGTTTTGCATCGGAATCGAAAATCTAGACTCACAGGAGAACGACAGTAAGGTGTCCGAGGAAGCATTAGACCCTTGGAGACAAGTCAACTGAAGGACGATGTATTGAACCTCGACGCAATTTGAGTGTTCCATCGTCATTAGGAGGCCCTGAACGTTACAATTAACAATCAGTTTTGCGTCGGATTCGAAAATCTACTCTCAGGAGAAGGATCATATGGTGCCCGGGACAGCAATATACCCCTGGAGAAAAGTCGGCTGAAGGACGATGTATTGAATCTCGACGCAATTTGAGTGTGCCATCGTCATTAGGTGGACTTGAACGTTACAATTAACTATCAGTTTTGCGTGGGTTTCGAATATCTAGACTTACTGGAGGCGGAACATAAGGTGCCCGAGGCAGCAATATCCCCTTGGAGACCAGTCCGCTGGAGGACGATGTATTGAATCGCGACGCAATTTGAGTTTTCCTTCGTCATTAGGGGGCCTTGAACGTTACAATTAACTATCAGTTTTGCGTCGGATTCGAAAATCTAGAGTCACTGGCGAACGATCATAAGGTGCCCGAGGCTGCAATAGACCCTTGGAGACAAGTCGGCTGGAGGACGATGTATTTACCTCGACGCAATTTGAGTGTACCATCGTCATTAGGAGGCCCTGAAGGCTACAGTTAACTATCAGTTCTGCGTCGGATTCGAAAATCTAGTCTCACAGGAGAACGACGATAAGGTGACTGAGGCAGCAATAGACCTTTGGAGACAAGTCGGCTGAAGGACGATGTATTGAATCTCGACGCAATTAGAGTGTTCCATCGTCATTAGGAGGCCCTGAACGTTACAATTAACTATCAGTTTTGCGTGCAATTCGAAAATCTACTCACAGGAGAAGGATCATATGATGCCCGAGACAGCAATATCCCCTTGGATACAAGTCGGCTGGAGGACGATGTATTGAATCGCGACGCAATTTGAGTCCTCCATCATCATTGGGATGCCTTGAACGTTACAATTAACTATCAGTTTTGCGTCGGATTCGAAAATCTAGACTCACAGGAGAACGATCATAAGGTGCCCCAGGCAGCATTAGACACTTGGAGACAAGTCGGCTGGAGGACGATGTATTGGATCGCGATGCAATTTGAGTGTTCCATTATAACTAGGTGGTGCTCAACGTTACAATAAACTATCAGTTTAGCGTCGGATTCGAAAATCTACTCACAGGAGAAGGATCATATGGTGCCCGAGGCAGCAAAATCCCCTTGGATACAAGTCGGCTGGAGGCCGATGTATTGAATCTCGACGCAATTTGAATGTTCCATGGTCATTAGGTGGCCCTGAACGTTACAATTAACTATCAGTTTTGCGTCGGATTCGAAAATCTAGACATACTGGAGACGCACCATAAGGTGCCCGAGGCAGCAATATCCCCTTGGAGACCAGTCCGCTGGAGAACGATGTATTGAATCGCGACTCAATTTGAGTGTTCCATCGTCATTAGGAGGCCCTGAACGTTACAATTAACTATCACTTTAGCGATGGATTCGAAAATCCACTCACAGGAGAAGGATCATATGGTGCCCGAGACAGCAATATCCCCTTGGATATAAGTCGGCTGGAGGACGATATATTGAATCTCGAAGCAATTTGAGTATTCCATCGTCATTAGGACGTCCTAAACGTTACAATTAACAATCAGTCTTGCGTCGGAATCGAAAATCTAGACTCACAGGAGAGCGACAATAAGGTGCCCGAGGAAGCATTAGACCCTTGGAGACAAGTCGGCTGGAGGCCGATGTATTGAATCTCGACGAAATTTGAATGATCCATCGTCATTAGGTGGCCCTGAACGTTACAATTAACTATCAGTTTTGCATCGGATTCGAAAATCTAGACTTACTGGAGACGGACCATAAGGTGCCCGAGGCAGCTACATCCCCTTGGAGACCAGTCCAGTGGAGGACAATGTATTGAATCGCGCCGCAATTTGAGTGCTCCATCGTCATTAGGAGGCCCTGAACGTTACAATTACATATCAGTTTTGCGACTGATACGAAAATCTAGACCCACAGGAGAACGATCATTAGGTGCCCGAGGCTGCAATAGACCCTTGGAGACAAGTCGGCTGGAGAACGATGTATTGAAACTCGTCGCAAATTGAATGTTCCATGGTCATTAGGTGGCCCTGAACGTTACAATTAACTATGAGTTTTGCGTCGGGTTCGAAAATCTAGACTCACAGGAGAAAGACCATAAGGTGCCCGAGGAAGCAATAGACCCTTGGAGACAAGTCGCCTGAAGGACGATGTATTGAATCTCGACGCAATATGAGTGTTCCATCGTCATTAGGAGGCCCTGAACGTTACAATTAACTATCAGTTTAGCGTTTGATTCGAAAATCCACTCACAGGAGAAGGATCATATGGTGCCCGAGGCAGCAATATCCCCTTGGATACAAGCCGGCTGGAGGCCGATGTATTGAATCTCGACGCAGTTTGAATGTTCCAAGGTCATTAGCTGGCCCTGAACGTTACAATTAACTATCAGTTTTGCGTCGGATTCGAGTATCTAGACATACTGGAGGCGGACCATAAGGTGCCCGAGGCAGCAATATCCCCTTGGAGACAAGTCGGCTGGAGGCCGATGTATTGAATCTCGACGCAATTTGAGTGTTCCATCGTCATTAGGAAGCCCTGAACATTACAATTAAGGATCAGTTTCGCGTCGGATTCGAATATCTAGACTCACTGGAGACGGAACATAAATTGACCGTGGCAGCAATATCCTCTTGGAGACCAGTCCGCTGGAGGACGATGTATTGAATCGCGACGCAATTTGAATTTTCCTTCGTCATTAGGAGGCCTTGAACGTTACAATTAACTATCAGTTTTGGGTCGGATTCGAAAATCTAGAGTCACTGGAGAACGATCATAAGGTGCCCGAGGCTGCAATAGACCCTTGGAGACAAGTCGGCTGGAGGACGATGTATTTACCTCGACGCAATTTGAGTGTACCATCGTCATTAGGAGGCCCTGAAGGCTACAGTTAACTATCAGTTCTGCGTCGGATTCGAAAATCTAGACTCACAGGAGAATGACGATAAGGTGCCTGAGGCAGCAATAGACCCTTGGAGACAAGTCGGCTGAAGGACGATGTATTGAATCTCGATGCCATTAGAGTGATCCATCGTCATTAGGACGCCCTGAACGTTACAATTAACTATCAGTTATGCGTGCAATTCGAAAATCTACTCACAGGAGAAGGATCATATGATGCCCGAGACAGCAAGTCGGCTGGAGGACGATGTATTGAATCGCGACGCAATTTGAGTGCTCCATCATCATTTGGATGCCTTTAACGTTACAATTAACTATCAGTTTTGCGTTGGATTCGAAAATCTCGACTCACAGGAGAACGATCATAAGGTGCGCCAGGCAGCAATAGACCCTTGGAGACAGGTCGGCTGGAGGACGATGTATTGGATAGCGACGCAATTTGAGTGATCCATCGTAACTAGGAGGCGCTCAACGTAACAATAAACTATCAGTTCTGCGTCGGATTCGAAAATCTAGACTCACAGGAGAACGACCATATGGTGCCCGAGGCAGCAATAGACCCTTGGAGACAAGTCGGCTGGAGGCCGATGTATTGAATCTCGACGAAATTTGAATGTTCCATCGTCATTAGGTTTCCCTGAACGTTACAATTAACTATCAGTTTTGCGTCGGATTCGAAAATCTAGACTTATTGGAGACGGACCATAAGGTGCCCGAGGCAGCTACATCCCCTTGGAGACCAGTCCAGTGGAGGACAATGTATTGAATCGCGCCGCAATTTGAGTGCTCCATCGTCATTAGGAGGCCCTGAACGTTACAATTACGTATCAGTTTTGCGTCTGATACGAAAATCTAGACCTACAGGAGAACGATCATAAGGTGCCCGAGGCTGCAATAGACCCTTGGAGACAAGTCGGCTAGAGAACGATGTATTGAATCTCGACGCAATTTGAGTGTTCCATCGTCATTAGGAGGCCCTGAACGTTACAATTAACAATCTGTTTTGCATCGGATTCGAGTATCTAGACATACTGGAGGCGGACCATAAAGTGCCCGAGGCAGCAATATCCCCTTGGAGACAAGTCGGCTGGAGGCCGATGTATTGAATCTCGACGCAATTTGAGTGTTCCATCGTCATTAGGAAGCCCTGAACATTACAATTAAGGATCAGTTTCGCGTCGGATTCGAAAATCTAGACTCACTGGAGACGGACCATAAATTGACCGTGGCAGCAATATCCTCTTGGAGACCAGTCCGCTGGAGGACGATGTATTGAATCGCGACGCAATTTGAGTTTTCCTTCGTCATTAGGAGGCCTTGAACGTTACAATTAACTATCAGTTTTGCGTCGGATTCGAAAATCTAGAGTCACTGGAGAACGATCATAAGGTGCCCGAGGCTGCAATAGACCCTTGGAGACAAGTCGGCTGGAGGACGATGTATTTACCTCGACGCAATTTGAGTGTACCATCGTCATTAGGAGTCCCTGAAGGCTACAATTAACTATCAGTTCTGCGTCGGATTCGAAAATCTAGACTCACAGGAGAACGACGATAAGGTGCCTGAGGCAGCAATAGACCCTTGGAAACAAGTCGGCAGAAGGACGATGTATTGAATATCGACGCAATTAGAGTGATCCATCGTCATTAGGACGCCCTGAACGTTACAATTAACTATCAGTTTTGCGTTGGATTCGAAAATCTAGACTTACTGGAGACGGACAATAAGGTGCCCGAGGCAGCAATATCCCCTTTGAGACCTGTCCGCTGGAGGACGATGTATTGAATCGCGACGCAATTTGAGTGGTCCATCGTCATTAGGGGGCCCTGAACGTTACAATTAACAATCAGTTTTGCGTCGGATTAGAAAATCTAGACTCACAGGAGAACGACCATATGGTTCCCGAGACAGCAATAGTCCCTTGGAGACAAGTCGGCTGGAGGCCGATGTATTGAAACTCGACGCAATTTGAATGTTCCATGGTCATTAGGTGGCCCTGAACGTTACAATTAACTATGAGTTTTGCGTCGGGTTCGAAAATCTAGACTCACAGGAGAAAGACCATAAGGTGCCCGAGGCTGCAATAGCCCCTTGGAGCAAGTCGGCTGGATGTCGATGTATTGAATCTCGACGCAATTTGCGTGTTCCATCGTCATTAGGAGGCCCTGATCGTTACAATTAACTATCAGTTTAGCGTTGGATTCGAAAATCTACTCACAGGAGAAGGATCATATGGTGCCCGAGACAGCAATATCCCCTTGGATATAAGTCGGCTGGAGGACGATATATTGAATCTCGACGCAATTTGAGTGTTCCATCGTCATTAGGAGGCCCTGAACGTTACAATTAACAATTAGTTTTGCGTCGGAATCGAAAATCTAGACTCACAGGAGAACGACAATAAGGTGCCCGAGGAAGCATTAGACCCTTGGAGACAAGTCGACTGAAGGACGATGTATTGAATCTCGACCCAATTTGAGTGTTCCATCGTCATTAGGAGGCCCTGAACGTTACAATTAACAATCAGTTTTGAGTCGGATTCGAAAATCTACTCTCAGGAGAAGGATCATATGGTGCCCGAGACAGCAATATACCCTTGGAGACAAGTCGGCAAAAGGACGATGTATTGAATCTCGACGCAATTTGAGTGTGCCATCGTCTTTAGGTGGACTTGAACGTTACAATTAACTATCAGTTTTGCGTCGGATTCGAATATCTAGACTTACTGGAGGCGGACTATAAGGTGCCCGAGGCAGCAATATCCCCTTGGAGACAAGTCGGCTGGAGGCCGATGTATTGAATCTCGACGCAATTTGAGTGTTCCATCGTCATTAGGAAACCCTGAACATTACAATTAACAATCAGTTTCACGTCGGATTTGAAAATCTAGACTCACTGGAGACGGACCATAAGTTGACCGTGGCAGCAATATCCCCTTGGAGACCATTCCGCTGGAGGACGATGTATTGAATCGCGACGCAATTTGAGGTTTCCTTCGTCATTAGGAGGCCTTGAACGTTACAATTAACTATCAGTTTTGCGTCGGATTCGAAAATCTAGAGTCACTGGAGAACGATCATAAGGTGCCCGAGGCTGCAATAGACCCTTGGAGACAAGTCGGCTGGAGGACGATGTATTTACCTCGACGCAATTTGAGTGTACCATCGTCATTAGGAGGCCCTGAAGGCTACAATTAACTATCAGTTCTGCGTCGGATTCGAAAATCTAGACTCACAAAAGAACGACGATAAGGTGCCCTAGACAACAATATCCCCTTGGATACAAGTCGGCTGGAGGACGATGTATTGAATCGCGACGCAATTTGAGTGCTCCATCATCATTAGGATGCCTTGAACGTTACAATTACCTATCAGTTTAGCGTTGGATTCGAAAATCTAGACTCACAGGAGAACGATCATAAGGTGCCCCAGGCAGCATTAGACACTTGGAGACATGTCGGCTGGAGGACGATGTATTGGATTGCGATGCAATTTGAGTGTTCCATCGTAACTAGGTGGTGCTCAACGTTACAATAAACTATCAGTTTAGCGTCGGATTCGAAAATCTACTCACAGGAGAAGGATCATATGGTGCCCGAGGCAGCAATATACCCTTGGATACAAGTCGGCTGGAGGCCGATGTATTGAATCTCGACGCAATTTGAATGTTCCATGGTCATTAGGTGGCCCTGAACGTTACAATTAACTATCAGTTTTGCGTCGGATTCGAAAATCTAGACTTACTGGAGACGGACCATAAGGTGCCCGAGGCAGCAATATCCCCTTGGAGACCAGTCCGCTGGTGGACGATGTATTGAATCGCGACGCAATTTGAGTGCTAAATCGTCATTAGGATGCCCTGAACGTTACAATTAACTCTCAGTTTTGCGTCGGATTCGAAAATCTAGACTCACAGGAGAACGACCATATGGTGCCCGAGGCAGCAATAGACCCTTGGAGACAAGTCGGCTGGAGGCCGATGTACTGACCCTCGACGAAATTTGAGTGCTCCATCGTCATTAGGAGGCCCTGAACGTTACAATTACGTATCAGTTTTGCGTTTGATTCGAAAATCTAGACCCACAGGAGAACGATCATAAGGTGCCCGAGGCTGCAATAGACCCTTGGAGATAAGTCGGCTGGAGAACGATGTATTGAATCCCGACGCAATTTGAGTGTTCCATCGTCATTAGGAGGCCCTGAACGTTACAATTAACAATCTGTTTTGCGTCGGATTCGAAAATCTACTCTCAGGAGAAGGATCAAATGGTGCCCGAGAAAGCAATATACCCTTGGAGACAAGTCGGCTGAAGGACGGTGTATTGAGTCTCGACGCAATTTGAGTGTGCCATCGTCATTCGGTGGACTTGAACGTTACAATTAACTATCAGTTTTGCGTCGGATTCGAATATCTAGACTTACTGGAGGCGGACCATAACGAGCCCGAGGCAGCAATAGACCCTTGGAGACAAGTCGGCTGGAGGCCGATGTATTGAATATCGACACAATTTGAGTGTTCCATCGTCATTAGGAAGACCTGAACATTACAATTAACAATCAGTTTCGCGTCGGATTCGAAAATCTAGACTCACAGGAGAACGACGATAAGGTGCCTGAGGCAGCAATGGACCCTTGGAGACAAGTCGGCTGAAGGACGATGTATTGAATCTGGACGCAATTAGAGTGTTCCATCGTCATTAGGAGGCCCTGAACGTTACAATTAACAATCAGTTGTGCGTCGGATTCCAAAATCTAGACTTACTGGAGACGGACCATAAGGTGCCCGAGGCAGCAATATCCCTTGGAGACAAGTCCGCTGGAGGACGATGTATCGATCGCGACGCAATTTGAGTGCTCCATCGTCATTAGGAGGCACTGAACGTTACAATTAACAATCACTTTTGCGTCGGATTCGAAAATCTACTCTCAGGAGAAGGATCATATGGTGCCCGAGACAGCAATATACCCTTGGAGACAAGTCGGCTGAAGGACGATGTATTGAGTCTCGACGCAATTTGAGTGTGCCATCGTCATTCGGTGGACTTGAACGTTACAATAAACTATCACTTTTGCGTCGGATTCGAATATCTAGACTTACTGGAGGCGGACGATAAGGTGCCCGAGGCAGCAATATCCCCTTGGAGACAAGTCGGCTGGAGGCCGATGTATTGAATCTCGACGCAATTTGAGTGCTCCATCGTCATTAGGAGGCCCTGAACGTTACAATTAACTATCAATTTTGCGTCGGGTTCGAAAATCTAGACTCACAGGAGAACGATCATAAGGTGCCCGAGGCAGCAATATACCCATGGAGACAAGTCGGCTGAAGGACGATGTATTGAATCTCGACGCAATTTGAGTGAGCCATCGTCATTAGGAGGACCTGAACGTTACGATTAACTATCAGTTTTGCGTCGGATTCGAATATCTAGACTTACTGGAGGTGCCCGAGGCAGCAATATCCCCTTGGAGTGCAGTCCGCTTGAGGACGATGTATTGAATCGCAAAGCAATTTGAGTGCTCCATCGTCATTAGGAGGCCCTGAACGTTACAATTAACTATCAGTTTTGCGTTGGATTCGAAAATCTAGACTCACAGGAGAACGATCATAAGGTGCCCCAGGCAGCAATAGACCCTTGGAGACAATCGGCTGGAGGAAGATATATTGAATCTCGACGCAATTTGAGTGTTCCATCGTTTTAAGAGGCCCTGAACGTTGCAATTAACTATCATTTTTGGGTCGGTTTCGAAAATCTAGACTCACAGGAGAACGACCATAAGGTGCCCGAGGCTGCAAAAGACCCTTGGAGACAAGTCGGCTGGATGACGATGTATTGAATCTCGACGCAATTTGAGTGTACCATCGTCTTTAGGACTCCCTGAAAGTTACAATTAACTATCTGTTCTGCGTTGGATTCGAAAATCTAGACTGACAGGAGACCGACGATAAGGTGCCCGAGGCAGCAATAGACCTTTGGAGACAAGTCGGCTGAACAACGATGTATTGAGTCTCGACGCAATTAGAGTGTTCCATCGTCATTAGGAGGCCCGGAACGTTACAATTAACTATCAGTTTTGCGTGGAATTCGAAAATCTACTCACAGGAGAAGGATCATATGATGCCCGAGACAGCAGTATCCCCTTGGATACAAGTCGGTTGGAGGACGATGTATTGAATCGCGACGCAATTTCAGTGCTCCATCACCATTAGGATGCCTTGAACGTTACAATTAACTATCAGTTTTGCGTTGGATTCGAAAATCTAGACTCACAGGAGAACGATCATAAGGTGCCCCAGGCAGCAATAGACCCTTGGAGACAAGTCGGCTGGAGGACGATGTATTGGATCGCGACGCAATTTGAGTGTTCCATCGTAACTAGGAGGCGCTCAACGTTACAATAAACTATCAGTTTAGCGTCGGATTCGAAAATCTACTCACAGGAGAAGGATCATATGGTGCCCGAGGCAGCAATAGACCCTTGGAGACAAGTCGGCTGGAGGACGATGTATTGACTCGCGACGCGTTTTGAGTGCTCCATCGTCATTAGGATGCCTTGAACGTTACAATTAACTATCAGTTTTGCGTCGGATTCGAATATCTAGACTTACTGGAGGTGCCCGAGACAGCAATATCCCCTTGTAGACAAGACGGTTGGAGGTCGATGTATTGACTCTCGACGCAATTTGACTGTTCCATCGTCATTAGGAGGCCCTGAACGTTACAATTAACTATCAGTTTTGCGTCGGATTCCAAAATCTAGACTTACTGGATACAGACCATAAGGTGCTCGAGGTAGCAATATCCCCTTGGGGACCAGTCCGCTGGAGGACGATGTTTCGAATCGCGACGCAATTTGAGTGCTCCATCGTCATTAGGAGTCCCTGAACGTTACAAATAACTATCAGTTTTGCTATGGATTCGAAAATCTACTCACAGGAGAAGTATCATATGGTGCCCGAGACAGCAATATCCCCTTGGATACAAATCGGCTGGAGGAAGATATATTAAATCTCGACGCAAGTTGAGTGTTCCATCGTCATTAGGAGGCCCTGAACGTTACAATTAACAATCAGTTTTGCGTCGGAATCGATGAACTAGACTCACAGGAGAACGACTATAAGGTGCCCGAGAAAGCAATAGACCCTTGGAGACAAGTCGGCTGGAGGACGATGTATTGAATCTCGACGCAATTTGAGTGTACCATCGTCATTAGGAAGCCCTGGAAGTTACAATTAACTATCTGTTCTGCGTTGGATTCGAAAATCTAGACTCACAGGAGAACGACCATAAGGTGCCCGAGACCGCAATATTCCCCTTGGATACAAGTCGGCTGGAGGAAGATATATTGAATCTCGACGCAATTTGAGTGTTCCATCGTCATTAGGAGGCCCTGAACGTTACAATTAACAATCACTTTTGCGTCGGAATCGATGAACTAGACTCACAGCAGAACGACAATAAGGTGCCCGAGAAAGCAATGGACCCTTGGAGAAAAGTCGGCTGAAGGACGATGTATTGAATCTCGACGCAATTTGAGTGTTCCATCGTCATTAGGAGGCCCTGAACGTTACAATTAACTATCATTTTTGGGTCGGATTCGAAAATCTAGACTCACAGGAGAACGACCATAAGGTGCCCGAGGCTGCAAAAGACCCTTGGAGACAAGTCGGCTGGAGGCCGATGTATTGAATCTCGACGCAATTTGAATGTTCCATGGTCATTAGGTGGCCCTGAGCGTTACTATTAACTATCAGTTTTGCGTTGGATTCGAAAATCTAGACTGACAGGAGAACGACCATAAGGTGCCCGAGGCAGCAATATACCCTTGGGGACAAGTCGGCTGGAAGCCGATGTATTGAATCGCGACGCAATTTGAGTGCTAAATCGTCATTAGGAGGCCCTGAACGTTACAATTAACTATCAGTTTTGCGTCGGATTCGAAAATCTGGACTCACAGGAGAACGACCATATGGTGCCCGAGGCAGCAATAGACCCTTGGAGACAAGTCGGCTGGAGGCCGATGTATTGAATCTCGACGAAATTTGAATGTTCCATCGTCATTAGGTGGCCCTGAACGTTACAATTAACTATCAGTTTTGCGTCGGATTCGAAAGTCTAGACTTACTGGAGACGGACCATAAGGTGCCCTAGGCAGCAATATACCCTTGGATACAAGTCGGCTGAAGGACGATGTATTGAATCTCGACGCAATTTGAGTGTGCCATCGTCATTAGGAGGACCTGAACGTTACAATTGACTATCAGTTTTGCGTCGGATTCGAATATCTGGACTTACTGGAGGTGCCCGAGGCAGCAATATCCCCTTGGAGTCCAGTCCGCTGGAGGACGATGTATTGAATCGCAACGCATTTTGAGAGCTCCATCGTCATTAGGAGGCCCTGAACGTTACAATTAACTATCAGTTTTGCGTTGGATTCGAAAATCTAGACTCACAGCAGAACGATCATAAGGTGCCCCAGGCAGCAAAAGACCCTTGGAGACAAGTCGGCTGGAGGACGATGTATTGGATCGCGACCCAATTTGAGTGTTCCATCGTAACTAGGAGGCGCTCAACGTTACAATAAACTGTCAGTTATGCGTCGGATTCGAAAATCTAGACACACAGGAGAACGACCATAAGGTGCCCGGGGCTGCAATAGACCCTTGGAGACAAGTCGGCTGGAGGAAGATATATTGAATCTCGACGCAATTTGAGTGTTCCATCGTCATTAGGAGGCCCTTAACGTTACAATTAACAATGAGTTTTGCGTCGGATTCGACAATCTAGACTTACTGGAGACGGACCATAAGGTGCCCGAGGCAGCAATATCCCCTTGGAGACCAGTCCGCTGGAGGACGATGTATTGAATCGCGACGCAATTTGGGTGCTAAATCGTCATTAGGAGGCCCTGAACGTTACAATTAACTATCAGTTTGGCGTCGGATTCGAAAATCTAGACTCACAGGAGAACGACCATATGGTGCCCGAGGCAGCAACATCCCCTTAGAGACCAGTCCAGTGGAGGACAATGTATTGAATCGCGCTGCAATTTGAGTTCTCCATCGTCATTAGGAGGCCCTGAACGTTACAATTACGTATCAGTTTTGCGTCTGATTCTAAAATCTAGACCCACAGGAGAACGATCATAAGGTGTCCGAGGCTGCAATAGACCCTTGGAGACAAGTCGGCTGGAGGACGATGTATTGGACCGCGACGCAATTTGAGTGTTCCATCGTACTAGGAGGCGCCCAACGTTACAATAAACTGTCAGTTATGCGTCGGATTCGAAAATCTAGACACACAGGAGAACGACCATAAGGTGCCCGGGGCTGCAATAGACCCTTGGAGACAAGTCGGCTGGAGGACGATGTATTGAATCTCGACGCAATTTGAGTGTACCATCGTCATTAGGAGGCCCTGAAAGTTACAATTAACTATTGGATTCGAAAATCTAGACTCACAGTAGAACGACCATAAGTTGCCCGAGACAGCAATATGGCCTTGTATACAAGTCGGCTGGAGGAAGATATATTGAATCTCGACGCAATTTGAGTGTTCCATCGTCATTAGGAGGCCCTGAACGTTACAATTAACAATCAGTTTTGCGTCGGAATCGATGAACTAGACTCATAGGAGCACGACAATATGGTGCCCGAGAAAGCAATAGACCCTTGGAGACAAGTCGGATGAAGGACGATGTATTGGATCGCGACGCAATTTGAGTGTTCCATCGTCATTAGGAGGCCCTGAACGTTACAATTAACTATCAGTTTTGCGTCGGATTCCAAAACTTACTGGAGACGGCCCATAAGGTGCCCGAGGCAGCAATATCCGCTTGGAGACCATTCCGCTGGAGAACGATGTATCGAATCGCGACGCAATTTGAGTGCTCCATCGTCATTAGGAGGCCCTGAACGTTACAATTAACTATCAATTTTGCGTCGGGTTCGAAAATCTAGACTCACAGGAGAACGATCATGAGGTGCCCGAGGCAGCAATATACCCTTGGAGACAAGTCGGCTGAAGGACGATGTATTGAATCTCGACGCAATTTGAGTGTGCCATCGTCATTAGGAGGACTTGAACGTTACGATTAACTATCAGTTTTGCGTCGGATTCGAATATCTAGACTTACTGGAGGTGCCCGAGGCAGCAGTATCCCCTTGGAGTGCAGTCTGCTTGAGGACGATGTATTGAATCGCAACGCAATTTGAGTGCTCCATCGTCATTAGGAGGCCCTGAACGTTACAATTAACTATCAGTTTTGCGTTGGATTCGAAAATCTAGACTCACAGGAGAACGATCATAAGGTGCCCCAGGCCGCAATAGACCCTTGGAGACAATCGGCTGGAGGACGATGTATTGGATCGCGACGCAATTTGAGTGTTCCATCGTAACTAGGAGGCGCTCAACGTTACAATAAACTGTCAGTTATGCGTCGGATTCGAAAATGTAGACTCACAGGAGAACGACCATAAGGTGCCCGGGGCTGCAATAGACCCTTGGAGACAAGTCGGCTGGAGGACGATGTATTGAATCTCGACGCAATTTGAGTGTACCATCGTCATTAGGAAGCCCTGGAAGTTACAATTAACTATCTGTTCTGCGTTGGATTCGAAAATCTAGACTCACAGGAGAACGACCATAAGGTGCCCGAGACGGCAATATCCCCTTGGATACAAGTCGGCTGGAGGAAGATATATTGAATCTCGACGCAATTTGAGTGTTCCATCGTCATTAGGAGGCCCTGAACGTTACAATTAACAATCAGTTTTGCGTCGGAATCGATGAACTAGACTCACAGCAGAACGACAATAAGGTGCCCGAGAAAGCAATAGACCCTTGGAGACAAGTCGGCTGAAGGACGATGTATTGAATCTCGACGCAATTTGAGTGTTCCATCGTCATTAGGAGGCCCTGAACGTTACAATTAACTATCATTTTTGGGTCGGATTCGAAAATCTAGACTCACAGGAGAACGACCATAAGGTGCCCGAGGCTGCAAAAGACCCTTGGAGACAAGTCGGCTGGATGACGATGTATTGAATCTCGACGCAATTTGAGTGTACCATCGTCATTAGGACTCCCAGAAAGTTACAATTAACCATCTGTTCTGCGTTGGATTCGAAATTCTAGACTGACAGGAGAACGACCATAAGGTGCCCGAGGCAGCAATATACCCTTGGGGACAAGACGGCTGGAAGCCGATGTATTGAATCGCGACGCAATTTGAGTGCTAAATCGTCATTAGGAGGCCCTGAACGTTACAATTAACTATCAGTTTTGCGTCGGATTCGAAAATCTGGACTCACAGGAGAACGACCATATGGTGCCCGAGGCAGGAATAGACCCTTGGAGACAAGTCGGCTGGAGGCCGATGTATTGAATCTCGACGAAATTTGAATGTTCCATCGTCATTAGGTGGCCCTGAACGTTACAATTAACTATCAGTTTTGCGTCGGATTCGAAAGTCTAGACTTACTGGAGACGGACCATAAGGTGCCCTAGGCAGCAATATACCCTTGGATACAAGTCGGCTGAAGGACGATGTATTGAATCTCGACGCAATTGGAGTGTGCCATCGTCATTAGGAGGACCTGAACGTTACAATTAACTATCAGTTTTGCGTCGGATTCGAATATCTGGACTTACTGGAGGTGCCCGAGGCAGCAATATCCCCTTGGAGTCCAGTCCGCTGGAGGACGATGTATTGAATCGCAACGCATTTTGAGAGCTCCATCGTCATTAGGAGGCCCTGAACGTTACAATTAACTATCAGTTTTGCGTTGGATTCGAAAATCTAGACTCACAGGAGAACGATCATAAGGTGCCCCAGGCAGCAAAAGACCCTTGGAGACAAGTCGGCTGGAGGACGATGTATTGGATCGCGACCCAATTTGAGTGTTCCATCGTAACTAGGAGGCGCTCAACGTTACAATAAACTGTCAGTTATGCGTCGGATTCGAAAATCTAGACACACAGGAGAACGACCATAAGGTGCCCGGGGCTGCAATAGACCCTTGGAGACAAGTCGGCTGGAGGAAGATATATTGAATCTCGACGCAATTTGAGTGTTCCATCGTCATTAGGAGGCCCTGAACGTTACAATTAACAATGAGTTTTGCGTCGGATTCGACAATCTAGACTTACTGGAGACGGACCATAAGGTGCCCGAGGCAGCAATATCCCCTTGGAGACCAGTCCGCTGGAGGACGATGTATTGAATCGCGACGCAATTTGAGTGCTAAATCGTCATTAGGAGGCCCTGAACGTTACAATTAACTATCAGTTTGGCGTCGGATTCGAAAATCTAGACTCACAGGAGAACGACCATATGGTGCCCGAGGCAGCAACAGACCCTTGGAGACAAGTCGGCTGGAGGCCGATGTATTGAATCTCGACGAAATTTGAATGTTCCATCGTCATTAGGTGGCCCTGAACGTTACAATTAACTATCAATTTTTCGTCGGATTCGAAAATCTAGACTTACTGGAGACGGACCATAAGGTGCCCGAGGCAGCAACATCCGCTTGGAGACCAGTCCAGTGGAGGACAATGTATTGAATCGCGCTGCAATTTGAGTTCTCCATCGTCATTAGGAGGCCCTGAACGTTACAATTACGTATCAGTTTTGCGTCTGATTCGAAAATCTAGACCCACAGGAGAACGATCATAAGGTGCCCGAGGCTGCAATAGACCCTTGGAGACAAGTCGGATGAAGAACGATGTATTGGATCGCGATGAAATTTGAGTGTTCCATCGTCAATAGGAGTCCGTGAACGTTACAATTAACTATCAGTATTGCGTCGGAATCCAAAATCTAGACTTACTGGAGACGGACCGTATGGTGCCCGAGGCAGCAATATTCCCTTGGAGTCCAGTCCGCTGGAGGACGATGTATTGAATCGCAACGCAATTTGAGTGATCCATCGTAACTAGGAGGCGCTCAACGTTACAATAAACTGTCAGTTATGCGTCGGATTCGAAATTCTAGACACACAGGAGAACGACCATAAGGTGCCCGGGGCTGCAATAGACCCTTGGAGACAAGTCGGCTGGAGGACGATGTATTGAATCTCGACGCAATTTGAGTGTACCATCGTCATTAGGAGGCCCTGAAAGTTACAATTAACTATTGGATTCGAAAATCTAGACTCACAGTAGAACGACCATAAGTTGCCCGAGACAGCAATATACCCTTGAATACAAGTCGGCTGGAGGAAGATATATTGAATCTCGACGCAATTTGAGTGTTCCATCGTCATTAGGGGGCCCTAAACGTTACAATTAACAATCAGTTTTGCGTCGGAATCGATGAACTAGACTCCCAGGAGAACGACAATATGGTGCCCGAGAAAGCAATAGACCCTTGGAGACAAGTCGGATGAAGGACGATGTATTGGATCGCGACGCAATTTGAGTGTTCCATCGTCATTAGGAGGCCCTGAACGTTACAATTAACTATCAGTTTTGCGTCGGATTCCAAAACTTACTGGAGACGGACCATAAGGTGCCCGAGGCAGCAATATCCCCTTGGAGACCATTCCGCTGGAGAACGGTGTATCGAATCGCGACACAATTTGAGTGCTCCATCGTCATTAGGAGGCCCTGAACGTTACAATTAACTATCAATTTTGCGTCGGGTTCGAAAATCTAGACTCACAGGAGAACGGTCATAAGGTGCCCGAGGCAGCAATATACCCATGGAGACAAGTCGGCTGAAGGACGATGTATTGAATCTCGACGCAATTTGAGTGAGCCATCGTCATTAGGAGGACCTGAACGTTACGATTAACTATCAGTTTTGCGTCGGATTCGAATATCTAGACTTACTGGAGGTGCCCGAGGCAGCAATATCCCCTTGGAGTGCAGTCCGCTTGAGGACGATGTATTGAATCGCAAAGCAATTTGAGTGCTCCATCGTCATTAGGAGGCCCTGAACGTTACAATTAACTATCAGTTTTGCGTTGGATTCGAAAATCTAGACTCACAGGAGAACGATCATAAGGTGCCCCAGGCAGCAATAGACCCTTGGAGACAATCGGCTGGAGGAAGATATATTGAATCTCGACGCAATTTGAGTGTTCCATCGTTTTAAGAGGCCCTGAACGTTACAATTAACTATCATTTTTGGGTCGGTTTCGAAAATCTAGACTCACAGGAGAACGACCATAAGGTGCCCGAGGCTGCAAAAGACCCTTGGAGACAAGTCGGCTGGATGACGATGTATTGAATCTCGACGCAATTTGAGTGTACCATCGTCTTTAGGACTCCCTGAAAGTTACAATTAACTATCTGTTCTGCGTTGGATTCGAAAATCTAGACTGACAGGAGACCGACGATAAGGTGCCCGAGGCAGCAATAGACCTTTGGAGACAAGTCGGCTGAACAACGATGTATTGAGTCTCGACGCAATTAGAGTGTTCCATCGTCATTAGGAGGCCCGGAACGTTACAATTAACTATCAGTTTTGCGTGGAATTCGAAAATCTACTCACAGGAGAAGGATCATATGATGCCCGAGACAGCAGTATCCCCTTGGATACAAGTCGGTTGGAGGACGATGTATTGAATCGCGACGCAATTTCAGTGCTCCATCACCATTAGGATGCCTTGAACGTTACAATTAACTATCAGTTTTGCGTTGGATTCGAAAATCTAGACTCACAGGAGAACGATCATAAGGTGCCCCAGGCAGCAATAGACCCTTGGAGACAAGTCGGCTGGAGGACGATGTATTGGATCGCGACGCAATTTGAGTGTTCCATCGTAACTAGGAGGCGCTCAACGTTACAATAAACTATCAGTTTAGCGTCGGATTCGAAAATCTACTCACAGGAGAAGGATCATATGGTGCCCGAGGCAGCAATAGACCCTTGGAGACAAGTCGGCTGGAGGACGATGTATTGACTCGCGACGCGTTTTGAGTGCTCCATCGTCATTAGGATGCCTTGAACGTTACAATTAACTATCAGTTTTGCGTCGGATTCGAATATCTAGACTTACTGGAGGTGCCCGAGACAGCAATATCCCCTTGTAGACAAGACGGTTGGAGGTCGATGTATTGACTCTCGACGCAATTTGACTGTTCCATCGTCATTAGGAGGCCCTGAACGTTACAATTAACTATCAGTTTTGCGTCGGATTCCAAAATCTAGACTTACTGGATACAGACCATAAGGTGCTCGAGGTAGCAATATCCCCTTGGGGACCAGTCCGCTGGAGGACGATGTTTCGAATCGCGACGCAATTTGAGTGCTCCATCGTCATTAGGAGTCCCTGAACGTTACAAATAACTATCAGTTTTGCTATGGATTCGAAAATCTACTCACAGGAGAAGTATCATATGGTGCCCGAGACAGCAATATCCCCTTGGATACAAATCGGCTGGAGGAAGATATATTAAATCTCGACGCAAGTTGAGTGTTCCATCGTCATTAGGAGGCCCTGAACGTTACAATTAACAATCAGTTTTGCGTCGGAATCGATGAACTAGACTCACAGGAGAACGACTATAAGGTGCCCGAGAAAGCAATAGACCCTTGGAGACAAGTCGGCTGGAGGACGATGTATTGAATCTCGACGCAATTTGAGTGTACCATCGTCATTAGGAAGCCCTGGAAGTTACAATTAACTATCTGTTCTGCGTTGGATTCGAAAATCTAGACTCACAGGAGAACGACCATAAGGTGCCCGAGACCGCAATATTCCCCTTGGATACAAGTCGGCTGGAGGAAGATATATTGAATCTCGACGCAATTTGAGTGTTCCATCGTCATTAGGAGGCCCTGAACGTTACAATTAACAATCACTTTTGCGTCGGAATCGATGAACTAGACTCACAGCAGAACGACAATAAGGTGCCCGAGAAAGCAATGGACCCTTGGAGAAAAGTCGGCTGAAGGACGATGTATTGAATCTCGACGCAATTTGAGTGTTCCATCGTCATTAGGAGGCCCTGAACGTTACAATTAACTATCATTTTTGGGTCGGATTCGAAAATCTAGACTCACAGGAGAACGACCATAAGGTGCCCGAGGCTGCAAAAGACCCTTGGAGACAAGTCGGCTGGAGGCCGATGTATTGAATCTCGACGCAATTTGAATGTTCCATGGTCATTAGGTGGCCCTGAGCGTTACTATTAACTATCAGTTTTGCGTTGGATTCGAAAATCTAGACTCACAGGAGTACGATCATATGGTGCCCCAGGCAACAATAGACCCTTGGAGACAAGTCGGCTGGAGGACGATGTATTGGATCGCGACGCAATTTGCGTGTTCCATCGTAACTAGGAGGCGCTCAACGTTACAATAAACTGACAGTTATGCGTCGGATTCGAATATCTAGACTCACAGGAGAACGACCATAAGGTGCCCGGGGCTGCAATAGACCCTTGGAGACAAGTCGGCTGGAGGACGATGTATTGAATCTCGACGCAATTTGAGTGTACCATCGTCATTAGGAGGCCCTGAAAGTTACAATTAACAATCTGTTTTGCGTCGGATTAGAAAATCTAGACTCGCAGGAGAGCGACCATAAGGTGCCCGAGGCTGCAATAGACCCTTGGACACAAGTCGGCATGACGACGATGTATTGAATCTCGACGAAATTTGAGTGTTCCATCGTCATTAGGAGGCCCTGAACGTTACAATTAACTATCAGTTTTGCGTCGGATTCGAAAATCTAGACTTACTGGAGACGGACCATAAGGTGCCCGAGGCAGCAACATCCCCATGGAGACCAGTCCAGTGGAGGACGATGTATTGAATCGCGACGCAATTTGAGTGCTCCATCGTCACAAGGAGGCCCTAAAAGTTGCAATTAACTATCAGTTTTGCGTCGGATTCGAAAATCTAGACTCACAGGAGAATGATCATAAGGTGCCCCAGGCAACAATAGACCCTTGGAGACAAGTCGGCTGGAGGACGATGTATTGGATCGCGACGCAATTTGTGTGTTCCATCGTAACTAGGAGGCGCTCAACGTTACAATAAACTATCAGTTATGCGTCGGATTCGAAAATCTAGACTCACAGGAGGACGACCACATGGTGCCCGAGGCAGCAATAGACCCTTGGAGACAAGTCGGCTGGAGGCCGATGTATTGAATCTCGACGCAATTTGAATGTTCCATGGTCATTAGGTGGCCCTGAGCGTTACAATTAACTATCAGTTTTGCGTTGGATTCGAAAATCTAGACTCACAGGAGAACGATCATAAGGTGTCCCAGGCAGCAATAGACCCTTGGACACAAGTCGGCTGGAGGACGATGTATTGGATCGCGACGCAATTTGAGTGTTCCATCGTAACTAGGAGGCGCTCAACGTTACAATAAACTGTCAGTTATGCGTCGGATTCGAAAATCTAGACTCACAGGAGAACGACCATAAGGTTCCCGGGGCTGCAATAGACCCATGGAGACAAGTCGGCTGGAGGACGATGAATTGAATCTCGACGCAATTTGAGTGTACCATCGTCATTAGGAGGCCCTGGAAGATACAATTAACTATCTTTTCTGCGTTGGATTCGAAAATCTAGACTCACAGGAGAACGACCATAAGGTGCCCGAGACAGCAATATCCCCTTGGATACAAGTCGGCTGGAGGACGATATATTGAATCTCGACGCAATTTGAGTGTTCCATCGTCATTAGGAGGCCCTGGACGTTACAATTAACAATCAGTTTTGCGTCGGAATCGATGAACTAGACCCACAGGAGAACGACAATAAGGTGCCCGAGAAAGCAATGGACCCTTGGAGACAAGTCGGATGAAGGACAATGTATTGGATCGCGACGCAATTTGAGTGTTCCATCGTCATTAGGAGGCCCTGAACGTTACAATTAACTATCAGTTTTGCGTCGGATTCCAAAATCTAGACTTACTGGAGACGGACCATAAGGTGCCCGAGGCAGCAATATCCCCTTTGAGTCCAGTCCGCTGGAGGACGATGTATTGAATCGCAACGCAATTTGAGTGCTCCATCGTCATTAGGAGGCCCTGAACGTTACAATTAACTATCAGTTTAGCGTTGGATTCGAAAATTCAGACCCACAGGAGAACGACCATAAGGTGCCCGATGCTGCAATAGACCCTTGGACACAAGTCGGTTGAAGGACGATGTATTGAATCTCGACGAAATTTGAATGTTCCATGGTCATTTGGTGGCCCTGAACGTTACAATTAACTATCAGTTTTGCGTCGGGTTCGAAAATCTAGACTCACAATAGAACGATCATAAGGTGCCAGAGGCTGCAATAGACCCTTGGAGACAAGTCGGCTGGAGGACGATGTATTGGATCGCGACGCAATTTGAGTGTTCCATCGTAACTAGGAGGCGCTCAACGTTACAATAGACTACCAGTTTAGCGTCTGATTCGAAAATCTACTCACAGGAGAAGGATCATATGGTGCCCGAGGCAGCAATAGACCCTTGGAGACAAGTCGGCTGGAGGACGATGTATTGACTCGCGACGCATTTTGAGTGCTCCATCGTCATTAGGATGCCTTGAACGTTACAATTAACTATCAGTTTTGCGTTGGTTTCGAAAATCTAGACTCACACGAGAACGATCATAAGGTGCCCGAGGCTGCAATAGACCATTGGAGACAAGTCGGCTGGAGGACGATGTATTTATCTCGACGCAATTTGAGTGTACCATCGTCATTAGGAGGCCCTGAAGCCTACAATTAACTATCAGTTCTGCGTCGGATTCGAAAATCTAGAATCCCAGGAGACCGACGATAAGGTGCCCGAGGCAGCAATAGACGCTTGGAGACAAGTCGGCTGAAGGACGATGTATTGAATCTCGACGCAATTTGAGTGTTCCATCGTCATTAGGAGGCCCTGAACGTTACAATTAACAATCAGTTTTGCGTCGGAATCGATGAACTAGACTCACACGAGAACGACAGTAAGGTGCCCGAGAACGCAATAGACCCTTGGAGACAAGTCGGCTGAAGCACGATGTATTGGATCGCGACGCAATTTGAGTGTTCCATCGTCATTAGGAGGCCCTGAACGTTACAATTAACTATCAGTTTTGCGTCGGGTTCGAAAATCTAGAATCACAGGAGAACGATCATAAGGTGCCCGAGGCAGCAATATACCCTTGGAGAAAAGTCGCCTGAAGGACGATGTATTGAATCTCGACGCAATTTGAGTGTGCCATCGTCATTAGGAGGACCTGAACGTTACAATTAACTATCAGTTTTGCGTCGGATTCGACTATCTAGACTAACTGGAGGTGCCCGAGGCAGCAATATCCCCTTGGAGTCCAGTCCGCTGGAGGACGATGTATTGAATCGCAACGCAATTTGAGTGCTCCATCGTCATTAGGAGGCCCTGAACGTTACAATTAACAATCAGTTTTGCGTCGGATTAGAAAATCTAGACTCACAGGAGAACGATTACATGGTGCGCGAGGCAGCAATAGACCCTTGGAGACAAGTCGGCTGGAGGCCGATGTATTGAATCTCGACGCAATTTGGATGTTCCATGGTCATTTGGTGGCCCTTAACGTTACTATTAACTATCAGTTTTGCGTCGGATTCGAAAATCTAGACTTACTGGAGACGGACCATAACGTGCCCGAGGCTGCAATAGACCCTTGGAGACAAGTCGGCTGGAGGACGATGTATTGGATCGCGACGCAATTTGTGTGTTCCATCGTAACTAGGAGGCGCTCAACGTTACAATAAACTATCAGTTATGCGTCGGATTCGAAAATCTAGACTCACAGGAGAACGACCACATGGTGCCGGAGGCAGCAATAGACCCTTGGAGACAAGTCGGCTGGAGGCCGATGTATTGAATTTCGACGCAATTTGAATGTTCCATGGTCATTAGGTGGCCCCGAACGTTACAATTAACTATCAGTTTTGCGTCGGATTCGAAAATCTAGACTTACTGGAGACGGACCATAAGGTGCCCGAAGCAGCAATATTCCCTTGGAGACCAGTCCGCTGGAGGACGATGTTTTGAATCGCGTCGCAATTTGAGTGTGCCATCGTCATTAGGAGGACCTGAACGAAACAATTAACTATCAGTTTTGCGTCGGATTCGAATATCGAGTCTTACTGGAGGCGGACCATAAGGTGCCCGAGGCAGCAATATCCCCTTGGAGTCTAGTCCGCTGGAGGACCATGTATTGAATCGCAACGCAATTTGAGTGCTCCATCGTCATTAGGAGGCCCTGAACGTTACAATTAACTATCAGTTTTGCGTTGGATTGAAAATCTAGACTCACAGGACAACGATCATAAGGTGCCCCAGGCAGCAATAGACCCTTGGAGGCAAGTCGGCTGGAGGACGATGTATTGGATCGCGACGCAATTTGTGTGTTCCATCGTAACTAGGAGGCGCTCAACGTTACAATAAACTATCAGTTATGCGTCGGATTCGAAAATCTAGACTCACAGGAGAACGACCACATGGTGCCCGAGGCAGCAATAGACCCTTGGAGACAAGTCGGCTGAAGTACGATGTATTGGATCTCGTCGCAATTTGAGTGTTCATCGTCATTAGGAGGCCCTGAACGTTAGAATTAACTATCAGTTTTGCGTCGGATTCGAAAATCTAGACTTACTGGAGACGGACCATAAGGTGCCCGAGGCAGCAACATCCCCTAGCAGACCAGTCCATTGGAGGACGATGTATCGAATCGCGACGCAATTTGAGTGCTCCATCGTCATTAGGAGGCCCTGAACGTTACAATTAACTATCAGTTTTGCGTCGGATTCGAAAATCTAGACTCACAGGAGAACGATCATAAGGTGCCTGAGGCAGCACAATCCCTTTGGAGACAAGTCAGCTGAAGGACGATGTATTGAATCTCGACGCAATTTGAGTGTTCCATCGTCATTAGGAGGCCCTGAACGTTACAATTAACAATCAGTTTTGCGTCGGAATCGATGAACTATACTCACAGGAGAACGACAATAAGGTGCCCGAGAAAGCAATATCCCCTTGGAGACAAGTCGTCTGAAGGACAATGTATTGAATCTCGACGCAATTTGAGTGTTCCATCGTCATTAGGAGGCCCTGAGCGTTACAACTAACTATCAGTTTTGCGTTGGATTCGAAAATCTAGACTCACAGGAGAACGATCATAAGGTGCCCCAGGCAGCAATAGACCCTTGGACACAAGTCGGCTGGAGGACGATGTATTGGATCGCGACGCAATTTGACTGTTCCATCGTAACTAGGAGGCGCTCAACGTTACAATAAACTGTCAGTTATGCGTCGGATTCGAAAATCTAGACTCACAGGAGAACGACCATAAGGTTCCCGGGGCTGCAATAGACCCATGGAGACAAGTCGGCTGGAGGACGATCAATTGAATCTCGACGCAATTTGAGTGTACCATCGTCATTACGAGGCCCTGGAAGTTACAATTAACTATCAGTTTTGCGTCGGATTCCAAAATCTAGACTTACTGGAGACGGACCATAAGGTGCCCGAGGCAGCAATATCCCCTTTGAGTCCAGTCCGCTGGAGGACGATGTATTGAATCGCAACGCAATTTGAGTGCTCCATCGTCATTAGGAGGCCCTGAACGTTACAATTAACTATCAGTTTTGCGTTGGATTCGAAAATTCAGTCCCACAGGAGAACGACCATAAGGTGCCCGATGCTGCAATAGACCCTTGGACACAAGTCGGTTGAAGGACGATGTATTGAATCTCGACGAAATTTGAATGTTCCATGGTCATTTGGTGGCCCTGAACGTTACAATTAACTATCAGTTTTGCGTCGGGTTCGAAAATCTAGACTCACAATAGAACGATCATAAGGTGCCAGAGGCTGCAATAGACCCTTGGAGACAAGTCGGCTGGAGAACGATGTATTGAATCTCGACGCAATTTGAGTGTTCCATCGTCATTACGAGGCCCTGAAGGCTACAATTAACTATCAGTTCTGCGTCGGATTCGAAAATCCAGAATCACAGGAGACCGACGATAAGGTTCCCGACGCAGCAATAGACCCTTGGAGACAAGTCGGCTGAAGGACGATGTATTGAATCTCGACGCAATTAGAGTGTTCCATTGTCATTAGGAGGCCCTGAACGTTACAATTAAGTTTCAGTTTTGCGTGGGATTCGAAAATCTACTCACAGGAGAATGATCATATGATGCCCGAGACAGCAAAATCCCCTTGGATACAAGTCGGCTGGAGGACGATTTATTGAATCTCGACGCAATTTGAGTGTTCCATCGTCATTAGGAGGCCCTGGACGTTACAATTAACAATCAGTTTTGCGTCGGATTCGAAAATCTAGACTTACTGGAGAAGGACCATAATGTGCCCGAGGCAGCAATATCCCCTTGGAGACCAGTCCGCTGGAGGACGTTGTATCGAATCGCGACGCAATTTGAGTGCTCCTTCGTCATTAGGAGGCCCTGAACGTTACAATTAACTATCAGTTTTTCGTCGGGTTCGAAAATCTAGACTCACAGGAGAACGATCATAAGGTGCCCGAGGCAGCAATATACCTTTGGAGACAAGTCAGCTGAAGGACGATGGATTGAATCTCGACGCAATTTGAGTGTGCCATCGTCATTAGGAGGACCTGAACGATACAATTAACTATCAGTTTTGCGTCGGATTCGAATATCGAGTCTTACTGGAGGCGGACCATAAGGTGCCCGAGGCAGCAATATCCCCTTGGAGTCTATCCGCTGGAGGACGATGTATTGAATCGCAACGCAATTTGAGTGCTCCATTGTCATTAGGAGGCCCTGAACGTTACAATTAACTATCGGTTTTGCGTTGGATTGAAAATCTAGACTCACAGGACAACGATCATAAGGTGCCCCAGGCAGCAATAGACCCTTGGAGGCAAGTCGGCGGGAGGACGATGTATTGGATCGCGACGCAATTTGTGTGTTCCATCGTAACTAGGAGGCGCTCAACGTTACAATAAACTATCAGTTATGCGTCCGATTCGAAAATCTAGACTCACAGGAGAACCATCATAAGGTGCCCGAGGCTGCAATAGACCCTTGGAGACAAGTCGGCTGGAGAACGATGTATTGAATCTCGACGCAATTTGAGTGTTCCATCGTCATTAGGAGGCCCTGAACATTACAATTAACAATCAGTTTTGCGTCGGATTAGAAAATCTACCCTCACAGGAGAACGATCATAAGGTGCTCGAGGCAACAAAAGACCCTTGAAGTCAAGTCGGCAGAAGGACGATGTATTGGATCGCGACGCAATTTGAGTGTTCCATCGTCATTAGGAGGCCCTGAGCGATACAACTAACTATCAGTTTTGCGTCGGATTCGAAAATCTAGACTCACAGGAGAACGATCATAAGGTGCCCGAGGCAGCAATATACCTTTGGAGACAAGTCAGCTGAAGGACGATGTATTGAATCTCGACCCAATTTGTGTGTTCCATCGTCATTAGGAGGCCCTGAACGTTACAATTAACAGTCAGTTTTGCGTTGGAATCGATGAACTAGACTCACAGGAGAACGACAATAAGGTGCCCGAGAAAGCAATATCCCCTTGGAGACAAGTCGTCTGAAGGACGATGTATTGAATCTCGACGCAATTTGAGTGTTCCATCGTCATTAGGAGGCCCTGAGCGTTACAATTAACAGTTTTGCGTCGGATTAGAAAATCTAGACTCACAGGAGAACGACCATAAGGTGCCCGAGGCTGCAATAGACCCTTGGACACAAGTCGGCTGAAGGACGATGTATTGAATCTAAACGCAATTTGAGTGCGCCATCGCCATTAGGAGGACCTGAACGTTAAATTAACTATTAGTTTTGCGTCGGATTCGAATATCTAGACTTACTGGAGGTGCCCGAGGCAGCAATATCCCCTTGGAGTCCAGTCCGCTGGAGGACGATGTATTGAATCGGAACGCAATTTGAGTGCTCCATCGTCATTAGGAGGCCCTGAACGTTATAATTAACTATCAGTTTTGCGTTGGATTCGAAAATGTAGACCCACAGGAGAACGATCATAAGTTGCCCCAGGCAGCAATAGACCCTTGGAGACAAGTCAGCTGGAGAACGATGTATTGGATCGCGACGCAATTTGAGTGTTCCATCGTCATTAGGAGGCCCTGAACGTTACAATTAACAGTTTTGCGTCGGATTAGAAAATCTAGACTCACAGGAGAACGACCATAAGGTGCCCGAGACTGCAATAGACCCTTGGACACAAGTAGGCTGAAGGACGATGTATTGAATCTCGTCGAAATTTGAGTGTTC
Organism: Schistocerca serialis cubense; assembly: GCF_023864345.2. NCBI lineage: Eukaryota > Metazoa > Arthropoda > Insecta > Orthoptera > Acrididae > Schistocerca > Schistocerca serialis. The sequence goes on along the minus strand of NC_064639.1, from coordinate 3,865,188 downwards.
CATCGTCATTCGGAGGCCCTGAACGTTACAATTAACAATCAGTTTTGCGTCGGATTAGAAAATCTAGACACACAGGAGAACGACCACATGGTGCCCGAGGCAGCAATAGACCTTGGAGACAAGTCGGCTGGAGGCCAATGTATTGAATCTCGACACAATTTGAATGTTCCATGGTTATTTGGTGGCCCTTAACGTTACTATTAACTATCAGTTTTGCGTCGGATTCGAAAATCTGGACTCACAGGAGAACGATCATAAGGTGCCTGAGGCTGCAATAGACCCTTGGAGACAAGTCGGCTGGAGAACGATGTATTGAATCTCGACGCAATTTGAGTGTTCCATCGTCATTAGGAGGCCCTGGACGTTACAATTAACTATCAGTTTTGCGTCGGATTCGAAAATCTAGACTTACTGGAGACGGACCATAAGGTGCCCGAGGCAGCAGTATCCCCTTGGAGAACAGTCCGCTGGAGGACGTTGTATCGAATCGCGACGCAATTTGAGTGCTCCATCGTCATTAGGAGGCCCTGAACGTTACAATTAACAATCAGTTTTGCGTCGGATTAGAAAATCTAGACTCACAGCAGAACGACCACATGGTTCCCGAGGCAAGAGACAAGTCGGCTGGAGGCCGATGTATTGGATCTCGTCGCAATTTGAGTGTTCATCGTCATTAGGAGGCCCTGAACGTTACAATTAACTATCAGTTTTGCGTCGGATTCGAAAATCTAGAATCACTGGAGACGGACCATAAGGTGCCCGAGGCAGCAATATTCCCTTGGAGACCAGTCCGCTGGAGGACGATGTATTGAATCTCTACGCAATTTGGGTGTTACATCGTCATTACCCTGAACGTTACAATTAACAATCAGTTTTGCGTCGGATTAGAAAATCTAGACTCACAGGAGAACGATCATAAGGTGCCCGAGGCTGCAATAGACCATTGGAGACAAGTCGGCTGGAGAACGATGTATTGAATCTCGACGCAATTTGAGTGTTCCATCGTCATTAGGAGGCCCTGAACATTACAATTAATAATCAGTTTTGCGTCGGTAAAGAAAATCTAGACTCACAGGAGAACGACCATAAGGTGCCCGAGGCTGCAATAGACCCTTGGAGACAAGTCGGCTGAAGGACGATGTATTGGATCGCGAAGCAATTTGAGTGTTCCATCGTCATTAGGAGGCCCTGAGCGATACAACTAACTACCAGTTTTGCGTCGGATTCTAAAATCTAGACTTACTGGAGAAGGACCATAAGGTGCCCGAGGCAGCAACATGCCCTTGGAGACCTGTCCAGTGGTGGACGATGTATTGAATCGCGACGCCATTTGAGTGCTCCACCGTCATTAGGAGGCCCTGAACGTTACAATTAACTACTAGTTTTGCGTCGGATTCGAAAATCTAGACTCACAGGAGAACGATCATAAGGTGCTCGAGGCAGCAGTATACCTTTGGAGCCAAGTCAGCTGAAGGACGATGTATTGAATCTCGACGCAATTTGAGTGTTCCATCGTCATTAGGAGGCCCTGAACGTTACAATTAACAGTCAGTTTTGCGTTGGAATCGATGAACTAGACTCACAGGAGAACGACAATAAGGTGCCCGAGAAAGCAATATCCCCTTGGAGACAAGTCGTCTGAAGGACGATGTATTGAATCTCGACGCAATTTGAGTGTTCCATCGTCATTAGGAGGCCCTGAGCGTTACAATTATCTATCAGATTTGCGTTGGATTCGAAAATCTAGACTTACTGGAGACGGACCATAAGGTGCCCGAGGCAGCAATATCACCTTGGAGACCATTCAGCTGGAGACCGATGTATCGAATCGCGACGCAATTTGAGTGCTCCATCGTCATTAGGAGGCCCTGAACGTTACAATTAACTATCAGTTTTGCGTCGGCTTCGAAAATCTAGACTCACAGGAGAACGATCATAAGGTGCCCGAGTCAGCAATATACCCTTGGAGACAAGTCGGCTGAAGTACAATGTATTGAATCTAAACGCAATTTGAGTGCGCCATCGTCAGTAGGAGGACCTGAACGTTAAATTAACTATTAGTTTTGCGTCGGATTCGAATATCTAGACTTACTGGAGGTGCCCGAGGCAGCAATATCCCCTTGGAGTCCAGTCCGCTGGAGGACGATGTATTGAATCGCAACGCAATTTGAGTGCTCCATCGTCATTAGGAGGCCCTGAAAGTTACAATTTACTATCAGTTTTGCGTTGGATTCGAAAATCTAGACCCACAGGAGAACGATCATAAGGTGCCCCAGGCAGCAATAGACCCTTGGAGACGAGTCAGCTGGAGAACGATGTATTGGATCGCGACGCAATTTGAGTGTTCCATCGTCATTAGGAGGCCCTGAACGTTACAATTAACAGTTTTGCGTCGGATTAGAAAATCTAGACTCACAGGAGGCTGCAATAGACCCTTGGACACAAGTCGGCTGAAGGACGATGTATTGAATCTCGTCGCAATTTGAGTGTTCCATCGTCATTAGGAGGCCCTGAACGTTACAATTAACAATCAGTTTTGCGTCGGATTAGAAAATCTAGACTCACAGGAGAACGACCACATGGTGCCCGAGGCAGCAGTAGACCCTTGGAGACAAGTCGGCTGGAGGCCGATGTATTGAATCTCGACGCAATTTGAATGTTCCATGGTCATTTGGTGGCTCTTAACGTTACTATTAACTATCAGTTTTGCGTCGGATTCGAAAATCTGGACTCACAGGAGAACGAACATAAGGTGCCAGAGGCTGCAATAGACCCTTGGAGACAAGTCGGCTGGAGAACGATGTATTGAATCTCGACGCAATTTGAGTGTTCCATCGTCATTAGGAGGCCCTGGACGTTACAATTAACAATCAGTTTTGCGTCGGATTCGAAAATCTAGACTTACTGGAGACGGACCATAAGGTGCCCGAGGCAGCAATATCCCCTTGGAGACCAGTCCGCTGGAGGACGTTGTCTGGAATCGAGACGCAATTTGAGTGCTCCATCGTCATTAGGAGGCCCTGAATGTTACAATTAACAATCAGTTTTGCGTCGGATTAGAAAATCTAGACTCACAGGAGAACGACCACATGGTTCCCGAGGCAAGAGACAAGTCGACTGGAGGCCGATGTATTGAATCTCGACGCAATTTGAATGTACCATGGTCATTAGGTGGCCCTGAACGTTACTATTAACTAACAGTTTTGCGTCGGGTTCGAAAATCTAGACTCTTAGGAGAACGATCATAAGGTGCCCGAGGCAGCAATAGACCCTTGGAGACAAGTCGCCTGAAGGACGATGTATTGGATCTCGTCGCAATTTGAGTGTTCATCGTCATTAGGAGGCCCTGAACGTTACAATTAACTATCAGTTTTGCGTCGGATTCGAAAATCTAGACTTACTGGAGACGGACCATAAGGTGCCCGAGGCAGCAATATTCCCTTGGAGACCAGTCCGCTGGAGGACGATGTATTGAATCGCCACGCAATTTGTGTGTTCCATCGTAACTAGGAGGCGCTCAACGTTACAATAAACTGTCAGTTATGCGTCGGATTCGAAAATCTAGACTCACAGGAGAATGACCATAAGGTGCCCGAGGAAGCAATAGAGCCTTGGAGACAAGTCGGCTGAAGGAAGATGTATTGAATCTCGACACAATTTGGGTGTTCCATCGTCATTACCCTGAACGTTACAATTAACAATCAGTTTTGCGTCGGATTATAAAATCTAGACTCACAGGAGAACGATCATAAGGTGCCCGAGGCTGCAATAGACCCTTGGAGACAAGTCGGCTGGAGAACGATGTATTGAATCTCGACGCAATTTGAGTGTTCTATCGTCATTTGGAGGCCCTGAACATTACAATTAATAATCAGTTTTGCGTCGGTAAAGAAAATCTAGATTCACAGGAGAACGACCATAAGGTGCGCGAGGCTGCAATAGACCCTTGGAGACAAGTCGGCTGAAGGACGATGTATTGAATCTCGACGAATTTTGAGTGTTCCATCGTCATTAGGATGCGCTGAACGTTACAATTAACAATCAGTTTTGCGTCGGATTAGAAAATCTAGACTCACAGCAGAACGACAACATAGTGCCCGAGGCAAGAGACAAGTCGGCTGGAGGCCGATGTATTGAATCTCGACGCAATTTGAATGTTCCATGGTCATTAGGTGGCCCTGAACGTTACTATTAACTAACAGTTTTGCGTCGGGTTCGAAAATCTAGACTCACAGGAGAACGATCATAAGGTGCCCGAGGCAGCAATATACCTTTGGAGACAAGTCAGCTGAAGGTCGATGTATTGAATCTCGACGCAATTTGAGTGTTCCATCGTCATTAGGAGGCCCTGAACGTTACAATTAAAGATCAGTTTTGCGTCGGAATCGATGAACTAGACTCACAGGAGAACGACAATAAGGTGCCCGAGAAAGCAATATCCCCTTGGAGACAAGTCGTCTGAAGGACGATGTATTGAATCTCGACTAAATTTGAGTGTTCCATCGTCATCAGGAGGCCCTGAGCGTTACAATTAACTATCAGTTTTGCGTTGGATTCGAAAATCTAGACTTACTGGAGACGGACCATAAGGTGCCCGAGGCAGCAATATCCCCTTTGAGACCATTCAGCTGGAGACCGATGTATCGAATCGCGACGCAATTTGAGTGCTCCATCGTCATTAGGAGGCCCTGAACGTTACAATTAACTATCAGTTTTGCGTCGGGTTCGAAAATCTAGACTCACAGGAGAACGATCATAAGGTGCCCGAGTCAGCAATATACCCTTGGAGACAAGTCGGCTGAAGGACGATGTATTGAATCTCGACGCAATTTGAGTGCGCCATCGTCATTAGGTGGACCTGAACGTTAAATTAACTATTAGTTTTGCGTCGGATTCGAATATCTAGACTTACTGGAGGTGCCCGAGGCAGCAATATCCCCTTGGAGTCCAGTCCGCTGGAGGACGATGTATTGAATCGCAACGCAATTTGAGTGCTCCATCGTCATTAGGAGGCCCTGAACGTTACAATTAACAATCAGTTTCGCGTCGGATTAGAAAATCTAGACTCACAGGAGAACGACCATAAGGTGCCAGAGGCTGCAATAGACCCTTGGAGACAAGTCGGCTGGAGAACGATGTATTGAATCTCGACGCAATTTGAGTGTTTCATCGTCATTAGGAGGCCCTGAAGGCTACAATTAACTATCAGTTCTGCGTCGGATTCGAAAATCTAGAATCACAGGAGAGCGACGATAAGAGGCCCGAGGCAGCAATAGACCCTTGGAGACAAGTCGGCTGAAGGACGATGTATTGAATCTCGACGCAATTAGAGTGTTCATCGTCATTAGGAGGCCCTGAACGTTACAATTAACTATCAGTTTTGCGTCGGATTCGAAAATCTAGACCTACTGGAGACGGACCATTAGGTGCCCGAGGCAGCAATATTCCCTTGGAGACCAGTCCGCTGGAGGACGATGTATTGAATCGCGACGCAATTTGTGTATTCCATCGTAACTAGGAGGCGCTCAACGTTACAATAAACTATCAGTTATGTGTCGGATTCGAAAATCTAGACTCACAGGAAAATGACCATAACGTGCCCGAGGAAGCAATAGACCCTTGGAGACAAGTCGGCTGAAGGACGATGTATTGAATCTCGACGCAATTTGATTGTTCCATCGTCATTCCCCTGAACGTTACAATTAACAATCAGTTTTGCGTCGGATTAGAAAATCTAGACTCTCAGGAGAACGATCATAAGGTGCCCGAGGCTGCAATGGACCCTTGGAGACAAGTCGGCTTGAGAACGATGTATTGAATCTCGACGCCATTTGAGCGTTCCATCGTCATTAGGAGGCCCTGAACATTACATTTAATAATCAGTTTTGCGTCGGTAAAGAAAATCTAGACTCACAGGAGAACGACCATAAGGTGCCCGAGGCTGCAATAGACCCTTGGAGACAAGTCGGCTGAAGGACGATGTATTGGATCTCGACGCAATTTGAATGTTCCATGGTCATTAGGTGGCCCTGAACGTTCCTATTAACTAACAGTTTTGCGTCTGGTTCGAAAATCTAGACTCACAGGAGAACGATCATAAGGTGCCCGAGGCAGCAATAGACCCTTGGAGACAAGTCGGCTGAAGGACGATGTATTGGATCTCGTCGCAATTTGAGTGTTCATCTTCATTAGGAGGCCCTGAACGTTACAATTAACAATCAGTTTTGCGTCGGAATCGATGAACTAGACTCACAGGAGAACGACAATAAGGTGCCCGAGAAAGCAATATCCCCTTGGAGACAAGTCGTCTGAAGGACGATGTATTGAATCTCGACGCAATTTGAGTGTTCCATCGTCATTAGGAGGCCCTGAACGTTACAATTAACTATCAGTTTTGCGTTGGATTCGAAAATCTAGACTTACTGCAGACGGACCATAAGGTGCCCGAGGCAGCAATATCCCCTTGGAGACCATTCAGCTCTAGAACGATGTATCGAATCGCGACGCAATTTGAGTGCTCCATCGTCATTAGGAGGCCCTGAACGTTACAATTAACTATCAGTTTTGCGTCGGGTTCGAAAATCTAGACTCACAGGAGAACGATCATAAGGTGCCCGAGTCAGCAATATACCCTTGGACACAAGTCGGCTGAAGGACGATGTATTGAATCTCGACGCAATTTGAGTGCGCCATCGTCATTAGGAGGACCTGAACGTTAAATTAACTATTAGTTTTGCGTCGGATTCGAATATCTAGACTTACTGGAGGTGCCCGAGGCAGCAATATCCCCTTGGAGTCCAGTCCAATGGAGGACGATGTATTGAATCGCAACGCAATTAGAGTGTTCCATCGTCATTAGGAGGCCCTGAACGTTACAATTAACAATCAGTTTTGCGTCGGATTAGAAAATCTAGACTCACAGGAGAACGACCACATGGTGCCCGAGGCAGCAATAGACCCTTGGAGACAAGTCGGCTGGAGGCCGATGTATTGAATCTCGACGCAATTTGAATGTTCCATGGTCATTTGGTGGCCCTTAACGTTACTATTAACTATAAGTTTTGCGTCGGATTCGAAAATCTGGACTCACAGGAGAACGATCATAAGGTGCCAGAGGCTGCAATAGACCCTTGGAGACAAGTCGGCTGGAGAACGATGTATTGAATCTCGACGCAATTAGAGTGTTCCATCGTCATTAGGAGGCCCTGAAGGCTACAATTAACTATCAGTTCTGCGTCGGATTCGAAAATCTAGAATCACAGGAGAGCCACGATAAGGTGCCCGAGGCAGCAATAGACCCTTGGAGACAAGTCGGCTGAAGGACGATGTATTGAATCTCGACGCAATTAGAGTGTTCCATCGTCATTAGGAGGCCCTGGACGTTACAATTAACATTCAGTTTTGCGTCGAATTCGAAAATCTAGACTTACTGGAGACGGACCATAACGTGCCCGAGGCAGCAATATCCCCTTGGAGACCAGTCTGCTGGAGGACGTTGTATCGAATCGCGACGCAATTTGAGTGCTCCATCGTCATTAGGAGCCCTTGAACGTTACAATTAACAATCAGTTTTGCGTCGGATTAGAAAATCTAGACTCACAGGAGAATGACCACATAGTGCCCGAGGCAAGAGACAAGTCGGCTGGAGGCCGATGTATTGAATCTCGACGCAATTTGAATGTTCCATGGTCATTAGGTGGCCCTGAACGTTACTATTAATTATCAGTTTTGCGTCGGATTCGAAAATCTAGACTTACTGGAGACGGACCATAAGGTGCTCGAGGCAGCAATATTCCCTTGGAGACCAGTCCGCTGGAGGACGATGTATTGAATCGCGACGCAATTTGAGTGCTAAATCGTCATTAGGAGGCCCTGAACGTTACAACTAACTATCAGTTTTGCGTCGGATTCGAAAATCTAGACTCACAGGAGAACGATCATAAGGTGCTCGAGGCAGCAAAAGACCCTTGAAGTCAAGTCGGCAGAAGGACGATGTATTGGATCGCGACGCAATTTGAGTGTTCCATCGTCATTAGGAGGCCCTGAGCGATACAATTAACTATCAGTTTAGCGTCGGATTCGAAAATCTAGACTTACTGGAGACGGACCATAAGGTGCCCGAGGCAGCAACATCCCCTTGGAGACCGGTCCAGTGGAGGACGATGTATTGAATCGCGACGCAATTTGAGTGCTCCACCGTCATTAGGAGGCCCTGAACGATACAATTAACTATTAGTTTGGCGTCGGATTCGAAAATCTAGACTCACAGGAGAACGATCATAAGGTGCCCGAGGCAGCAATATACCTTTGGAGACAAGTCAGCTGAAGGACGATGTATTGACTCTCGACGCTATTTGAGTGTTCCATCGTCATTAGGAGGCCCTGAACGTTACACTTAACAATCAGTTTTGCGTCGGAATCGATGAACTAGACTCACAGGAGAACGACAATAAGGTGCCCGAGAAAGCAATATCCCCTTGGAGACAAGTCGTCTGAAGGACGATGTATTGAAACTCGACGCAATTTGAGTGTTCCATCGTCATTAGGAGGCCCTGAGCGTTACAATTAACTATCAGTTTTGTCTTGGATTCGAAAATCTAGACTTACTGGAGACGGACCATAAGGTGCCCGAGGCAGCAATATCCCCTTGGAGACCATTCCGCTGGAGAACGATGTATCGAATCGCGACGCAATTTGAGTGCTCCATCGTCATTAGGAGGCCCTGAACGTTACAATTAACTATCAGTTTTGCGTCGGGTTCGAAAATCTAGACTCACAGGAGAACGATCATAAGGTGCCCGAGTCAGCAATATACCCTTGGAGACAAGTCGGCTGAAGGACGATGTATTGAATCTCGACGCAATTTGAGGGCGCCATCGTCATTAGGAGGACCTGAACGGTAAATTAACTATTAGTTTTGCGTCGGATTCGAATATCTAGACTTACTGGAGATGCCCGAGGCAGCAATATCCCCTTGGAGTCCAGTCCGCTGGAGGACGATGTATTGAATCGCAACGCAATTTGAGTGTTCCATCGTCATTAAGAGGCCCTGAACGTTACAATTAACAATCAGTTTTGCGTCGGATTAGAAAATCTAGACTCACAGGAGAACGACCACATGGTGCCCGAGGCAGCAATAGATCCTTGGAGACAAGTCGGCTGGAGGCCGATGTATTGAATCTCGACGCAATTTGAATGTTCCATGGTCATTTGGTGGCCCTTAACGTTACTATTAACTATCAGTTTTGCGTCGGATTCGTAAATCTGGACTCACAGGAGAACGATCATAAGGTGCCAGAGGCTGCAATAGACCCTTGGAGACAATTCGGCTGGAGAACGATGTATTGAATCTCGACGCAATTTGAGTGTTCCATCGTCATTAGGAGGCCCTGAAGGCTACAATTAACTATCAGTTCTGCGTCGGATTCGAAAATCTAGAATCACAGGAGACCGACGATAAGGTGCCCGAGACAGCAATATACCTTTGGAGACAAGTCAGCTGAAGGACGATGTATTGAATCACGACGCAATTTGAGTGTTCCATCGTCATTAGGAGGCCCTGCGTTGGATTCGAAAATCTAGACTTACTGGAGACGGACCATAAGGTGCCCGAGGCAGCAATATCCCCTTGGAGACCATTCCGCTGGAGAACGATGTATCGAATCGCGACGCAATTTGAGTGCTCCATCGTCATTAGGAGGCCCTGAACGTTACAATTAACCATCAGTTTTGCGTCGGGTTCGAAAATCTAGACTCACAGGAGAACGATCATAAGGTGGCCGAGTCAGCAATATACCCTTGGAGACAAGTCGGCTGAAGGACGATGTATTGAATCTCGACGCAATTTGAGTGCGCCATCGTCATTAGGAGGACCTGAACGTTAAATTAACTATTAGTTTTGCGTCGGATTCGAATATTTACACTTACTGGAGATGCCCGAGGCAGCAATATCCCCTTGGAGACCAGTCCGCTGGAGGACGTTGTATCGAATCGCGACGCAATTTGAGTGTTCCATCGACATTAGGAGCCCCTGAACGTTACAATTAACAATCAGTTTTGCGTCGGATTAGAAAATCTAGACTACCTGGAGACGGACCATAAGGTGCCCGAGGCAGCAATATTCCCTTGGAGACCAGTCCGCTGGAGGATGATGTATTGAATCGCGACGCAATTTGAGTGCTCCACCGTCATTAGGAGGCCCTGGTCGTTACAATTAACTATTAGTTTTGCGTCCGATTCGAAAATCTAGACTCACAGGTGAACGATCATAAGGTGCCCGAGGCAGCAATATAACTTTGGAGACAAGTCAGCTGAAGGACGATGTATTGAATCTCGACGCAATTTGAGTGTTCCATCGTCATTAGGAGGCCCTGAGCGTTACAATTAACTATCAGTTTTGCGTTGGATTCGAAAATCTAGACTTACTGGAGACGGACCATAAGGTGCCCGAGGCAGCAATATAACTTTGGAGACAAGTCAGCTGAAGGACGATGTATTGAATCTCGACGCAATTTGAGTGCGCCATCGTCATTAGGAGGACCTGAATGTTAAATTAACTATTAGTTTTGCGTCGGATTCGAATATCTAGACTTACTGGAGGAGCCCGAGGCAGCAATATCCCCTTGGAGTCCAGTCCGCTGGAGGACGATGTATTGAATCGCAACGCAATTTGAGTGTTCCATCGTCATTAGGAGGCCCTGAACGTTACAATTAACAATCAGTTTTGCGTCGGATTAGAAAATCTAGACTCACAGGAGAACGACCACATGGTGCCCGAGGCAGCAATAGACCCTTGGAGACAAGTCGGCTGGAGAACGATGAATTGAATCTCGACGCAATTAGAGTGTTCCATCGTCATTAGGAGGCCCTGGACGTTACAATTAACAATCAGTTTTGCGACGGATTCGAAAATCTAGACTTACTGGAGACGGACCATAAGGTGCCCTAGGCAGCAATATCCCCTTGGAGACCAGTCCGCTGGAGGACGTTGTATCGAATCGCGACGCAATTTGAGTGCTCCATCGTCATTAGGAGCCCCTGAACGTTACAATTAACAATCAGTTTTGCGTCGGATTAGAAAATCTAGACTCACAGGAGAATGACCACGTAGTGCCCGAGGCTAGAGACAAGTCGGCTGGAGGCCGATGTATTGAATCTCGACGCAATTTGAATGTTCCATGGTCATTAGGTGGCCCTGAACGTTACTATTAACTATCAGTTTTGCGTCGGATTCGAAAATCTAGACTTACTGGAGACGGACCATCAGGTGCCCGAGGCAGCAATATTCCCTTGGAGACCAGTCCGCTGGAGGACGATGTATTGAATCGCGACGCAATTTGAGTGCTAAATCGTCATTAGGAGGCCCTGAACGTTACAATTAACTATCAGTTTTGCGTCGGATTCGAAAATCTAGACTCACAGGAGAACGATCATAAGGTGCTCGAGGCAGCAAAAGACCCTTGAAGTCAAGTCGGCAGAAGGACGATGTATTGGATCGCGACGCAATTTGAGTGTTTCATCGTCATTAGGAGGCCCTGAGCGATACAATTAACAACAGTTTAGCGTCGGATTCGAAAATCTAGACTTACTGGAGACGGACCATAAGGTGCCCGAGGCAGCAACATCCCCTTGGAGACCAGTCCAGTGGAGGACGATGTATTGAATCGCGACGCAGTTTGAGTGCTCCACCGTCATTAGGAGGCCCTGAACGTTACAATTAACTATTAGTTTTGCGTCGGATTCGAAAATCTAGACTCACAGGAGAACGATCATAAGGTGCCCGAGGCAGCAATATACCTTTGGAGACAAGTCAGCTGAAGGACGATGTATTGAATCTCGACGCAATTTGAGTGTTCCATCGTCATTAGGAGTCCCTGAACGTTACAATTAACAATCAGTTTTGCATCGGAATCGATGAACTAGACTCACAGGAGAACGACAATAAGGTGCCCGAGAAAGCAATATCCCCTTGGAGACAAGTCGTCTGAAGGACGATGTATTGAATCTCGACGCAATTTGAGTGATCCATCGTCATTAGGAGGCCCTGAGCGTTACAATTAACTATCAGTTTTGCGTCGGATTCTAATGTCTAGTCTTACTGGAGGCGGACCATAAGGTGCCCGAGGCAGCAATATCCCCTTGGAGTCCAGTCCGCTGGAGGACGATGTATTGAATCGCAACGCAATTTGAATGTTCCATGGTAATTTGGAGGCCCTTAACGTTACTATTAACTATCAGTTTTGCGTCTGATTCGAAAATCTGGACTCACAGGAGAACGATCATAAGGTGCCAGAGGCTCCAATAGACCCTTGGAGACAAGTCAGCTGGAGAACGATGTATTGAATCTCGACGCAATTTGAGTGTTCCATCGTCATTAGGAGGCCCTGAAGGCTACAATTAACTATCAGTTCTGCGTCGGATTCGAAAATCTAGAATCACAGGAGACCGACGATAAGGTGCCCGAGGCAGCAATAGACCCTTGGAGACAAGTCGGCTGAAGGACGATGTATTGAATCTCGACGCAATTAGAGTGTTCCGTTGTCATTAGTAGGCCCTGAACGTTTCAATTAAGTATCAGTTTTGCGTGGGATTCGAAAATCTACTCACAGGAGAAGGATCATATGATGCCCGAGACAGCAAAATCCTCTTGGATACAAGTCGGCTGGAGGACGATATATTGAATCTCGACGCAATTTGAGTGTTCCATCGTCATTAGGAGGCCCTGGACGTTACAATAAACAATCAGTTTTGCGTCGGAATCGAAAATTTAGACTTACTGGAGACGGACCATAAGGTGCCCGATTCAGCAATATCCCCTTGGAGACCATTCCGCTGGAGGATGTTGTATCGAATCGCGACGAAATTTGAGTGCTCCATCGTCATTAGGAGGCCCTGAACGTTACAATGAACTATCAGTTTTTCGTCGGGTTCGAAAATCTAGACTCACAGGAGAACGATCATAAGGTGCCCGAGGCAGCAATATACCTTTGGAGACAAGTCAGCTGAAGGACGATGTATTGATTCTCGACGCAATTTGAGTGTGCCATCGTCATTAGGAGGGCCTGAACGTTACAATTAACTATCAGTTTTGCGTCGGATTCTAATATCTAGTCTTACTGGAGGCGGACCATAAGGTGCCCGAGGCAGCAATATCCCCTTGGAGTCCAGTCCGCTGGAGGACGATGTATTGAATCGCAACGCAATTTGAGTGTTCAATCGTCATTAAGAGGCCCAGAATGTTACAATTAACAATCAGTTTTGCGTCGGATTCGAAAATCTGGACTCACAGGAGAACGATCATAAGGTGCCAGAGGCTGCAATAGACCCTTGGAGACAATTCGGCTGGAGAACGATGTATTGAATCTCGACGCAATTTGAGTGTTCCATCGTATTTAGGAGGCCCTGAAGGCTACAATTAACTATCAGTTCTGCGTCGGATTCGAAAATCTAGAATCACAGGAGACCGACGATAAAGTGCCCGAGGCAGCAATAGACCCTTGGAGACAAGTCGGCTGAAGGACGATGTATTGAATCTCGACGCAATTAGAGTGTTCCATCGTCATTAGGAGGCCCTGGACGTTGAAATTAACAATCAGTTTTGCGTCGGATTAGAAAATCTAAACTCACAGGAGAACGACCACATGGTGCCCGAGGCAGCAATAGACCCTTGGAGACAAGTCGGCTGGAGGCCGATGTATTGAATCTCGACGCAATTTGAATGTTCCATGGTCATTTGGTGGCCCTTAACGTTACTACTAACTATCAGTTTTGCGTCGGATTCGAAAATCTGGACTCACAGGAGAACGATCATAAGGTGCCAGAGGCTGCAATATTCCCTTGGAGACAAGTCCAGTGGAGGACGATGTATTGAATCGCGACGCAATTTGAGTGTTCCATCGTCATTAGGAGGCCCTGGACGTTACAATTAACATTCAGTTTTGCGTCGGATTCGAAAATCTAGACGTACTGGAGACGGACCATAAGGTGCCCGAGGCAGCAATATTCCCTTGGAGACCAGTCCGCTGGAGGACGATGTATTGAATCGCGACGCAATTTGAGTGCTAAATCGTCATTAGGAGGCCCTGAGCGATACAATTAACTATCAGTTTAGCGTCGGATTCGAAAATCTAGACTTACTGGAGACGGACCATAAGGTGCCCGAGGCAGCAATATTCCCTTGGAGACCAGTCCGCTGGAGGGCGATGTATTGAATCGCGACGCAATTTGAGTGCTCCACCGTCATTAGGAGGCCCTGATCGTTACAATTAACTATTAGTTTTGCGTCGGATTCGAAAATCTAGACTCACAGGTGAACGATCATAAGGTGCCCGAGGCAGCAAAATAACTTTGGAGACAAGTCAGCTGAAGGACGATGTATTGAATCTCGACGCAATTTGAGTGTTCCATCGTCATTAGGAGGCCCTGAGCGTTACAATTAACTATCAGTTTTGCGTTGGATTCGAAAATCTAGACTTACTGGAGACGGACCATAAGGTGCCCGAGGCAGCAATTTCCCCTTGGAGACCATTCCGCTGGAGAACGATGTATCGAATCGCGACGCAATTTGAGTGCTCCATCGTCATTAGGAGGCCCTGAACGTTACAATTAACCATCAGTTTTGCGTCGGGTTCGAAAATCTAGACTCACAGGAGAACGATCATAAGGTGCCCGAGTCAGCAATATACCCTTGGAGACAAGTCGGCTGAAGGACGATGTATTGAATCTCGACGCAATTTGAGTGCGCCATCGTCATTAGGAGGACCTGAATGTTAAATTAACTATTAGTTTTGCGTCGGATTCGAAAATGTAGACTTACTGGAGGTGCCCGAGGCAGCAATATCCCCTTGGAGTCCAGTCCGCTGGAGGACGTTGTATCGAATCGCGACGCAATTTGAGTGCTCCATCGTCATTAGGAGCCCATGAACGTTACAATTAACAATCAGTTTTGCGTCGGATTAGAAAATCTAGACTCACAGGAGAATGACCACATAGTGCCCGAGGCAAGAGACAAGTCGGCTGGAGGCCGATGTATTGAATCTCGACGCAATTTGAATGTTCCATGGTCATTAGGTGGCCCTGAACGTTACTATTAACTATCGGTTTTGCGTCGGATTCGAAAATCTAGACTTACTGGAGACGGACCATCAGGTGCCCGAGGCAGCAATATTCCCTTGGAGACCAGTGCGCTGGAGGACGATGTATTGAATCCCGACGCAATTTGAGTGCTAAATCGTCATTAGGAGGCCCTGAACGTTACAATTAACTATCAGTTTTGCGTCGGATTCGAAAATCTAGACTCACAGGAGAACGATCATAAGGTGCTCGAGCAGCAAAAGACCCTTGAAATCAAGTCGGCAGAAGGACGATGTATTGGATCGCGACGCAATTTGAGTATTTCATCGTCATTAGGAGGCCCTGAACGATACAATTAACTATCAGTTTAGCGTCGGATTCGAAAATCTAGACTCACAGGAGAACGATCATAAGGTGCCCGAGGCAGCAATATACCTTTGGAGACAAGTCAGCTGAAGGACGATGTATTGAATCTCGACGCAATTTGAGTGTTCCATCGTCATTAGGAGGCCCTGAGCGTTACAATTAACTATCAGTTTTGCGTTGGATTCGAAAATCTAGACTTACTGGAGACGGACCATAAGGTGCCCGAGGCAGCAATATCCCCTTGGAGACCATTCCGCTGGAGAACGATGTATCGAATCGCGACGCAATTTGAGTGCTCCATCGTCATTAGGAGGCCCTGAACGTTACAATTAACCATCAGTTTTGCGTCGGGTTCGAAAATCTAGACTCACAGGAGAACGATCATAAGGTGCCCGAGTCAGCAATATACCCTTGGAGACAAGTCGGCTGAAGGACGATGTATTGAATCTCGATGCAATTTGAGTGCGCCATCGTCATTAGGAGGACCTGAATGTTAAATTAACTATTAGTTTTGCGTCGGATTCGAAAATCTAGACTTACTGGAGGTGCCCGAGGCAGCAATATCCCCTTGGAGTCCAGTCCGCTGGAGGACGTTGTATCGAATCGCGACGCAATTTGAGTGCTCCATCGTCATTAGGAGCCCCTGAACGTTACAATTAACAATCAGTTTTGCGTCGGATTAGAAAATCTAGACTAACAGGAGAATGACCACATAGTGCCCGAGGCAAGAGACAAGTCGGCTGGAGGCCGATGTATTGAATCTCGACGCAATTTGAATGTTCCATGGTCATTAGGTGGCCCTGAACGTTACTATTAACTATCGGTTTTGCGTCGGATTCGAAAATCTAGACTTACTGGAGACGGACCATCAGGTGCCCGAGGCAGCAATATTCCCTTGGAGACCAGTGCGCTGGAGGACGATGTATTGAATCGCGACGCAATTTGAGTGCTAAATCGTCATTAGGAGGCCCTGAACGTTACAATTAACTATCAGTTTTGCGTCGGATTCGAAAATCTAGACTCACAGGAGAACGATCATAAGGTGCTCGAGCAGCAATAGACCCTTGAAGTCAAGTCGGCAGAAGGACGATGTATTGGATCGCGACGCAATTTGAGTGTTTCATCGTCATTAGGAGGCCCTGAGCGATACAATTAACTATCAGTTTAGCGTCGGATTAGAAAATCTAGACTCACAGGAGAACGATCATAAGGTGCCCGAGGCAGCAATATACCTTTGGAGACAAGTCAGCTGAAGGACGATGTATTGAATCTCGACGCAATTTGAGTGTTCCATCGTCATTAGGAGGCCCTGAACGTTACAATTAACAATCAGTTTTGCGTCGGAATCGATGAACTAGACTCACAGGAGAACGACAATATGGTGCCCGAGAAAGCAATATCCCCTTGGAGACAAGTCGTCTGAAGGACGATGTATTGAATCTCGACGCAATTTGAGTGTTCCATCGTCATTAGGAGGCCCTGAGCGTTACAATTAACTATCAGTTTTGCGTCGGGTTCGAAAATCTAGACTCACAGGAGAACGATCATAAGGTGCCCGAGTCAGCAATATACCCTTGGAGACAAGTCGGCTGAAGGACGATGTATTGAATCTCGACGCAATTTGAGTGTGCCATCGTCATTACGAGGACCTGAACGTTAAATTAACAATTAGTTTTGCGTCGGATTCGAATATCTAGACTTACTGGAGGTGCCCGAGGCAGCAATATCCCTTTGGAGTCCAGTCCGCTGGAGGACGATGTAATGAATCGCAACGCAATTTGAGTGCTCCACGGTCATTAGGAGGCCCTGAACGTTACAATTAACTATCAGTTTTGCGTTGGATTCGAAAATCTAGACCCACAGGAGAACGATCATAAGGTGCCCCAGGCAGCAATAGACCCTTGGAGACAAGTCAGCTGGAGGACGATGTATTGGATCGCAACGCTATTTGAGTGTTCCATCGTAACTAGGAGGCGCTCAACGTTACAATAAACTGTCAGTTATGCGTCGGATTCGAAAATCTAGACTCACAGGAGAACGACCATAAGGTGCCCGGGGCTACAATAGACCCTTGGAGACAAGTCGGCTGGAGGACGATGTATTGAATCTCGACGCAATTTGAGTGTACCATCGTCATTAGGAGGCCCTGAAAGTTACAATTAACTATCTGTTCTGCGTTGGATTCGAAAATCTAGACTCACAGGAGAACGACCATCAGGTGCCCGAGACAGCAATATCCACTTGGATACAAGTCGGCTGGAGGAAGATATATTGAATCTCGACGCAATTTGAGTGTTCCATCGTCATTAGGAGGCCCTGAACGTTACAATTAACAATCAGTTTTGCGTCGGAATCGATGAACTAGACTCACAGCAGAACGACAATAAGGTGCCCGAGAAAGCAATAGACCCTTGGACACAAGTCGGCTAAAGGACGATGTATTGAATCTCGACGAAATTTGAGTGTTCCATCGTCATTAGGAGGCCCTGAACGTTACAATTAACTATCAGTTTTGCGTCGGATTCGAAAATCTAGACTTACTGGAGACGGACCATAAGGTGCCCGAGGCAGCAACATCCCCTTGGAGACCAGTCCAGTGCAGGACGATGTATTGAATCGCGACGCAATTTGAGTGCTCCACCGTCATTAGGAGGCCCTGAACGTTACAATTAACTATTAGTTTTGCGTCGGATTCGAAAATCTAGACTCACAGGAGAACGATCATAACGTGCCCGAGGCAGCAATATACCTTTGGAGACAAGTCAGCTGAAGGACGATGTATTGAATCTCGACGCAATTTGAGTGTTCCATCGTCATTGGGATGCCCTGAACGTTACAATTAACAATCAGTTTTGCGTCGGAATCGATGAACTAGACTCACAGGAGAACGACAATAAGGTGCCCGTGAAAGCAATATCCCCTTGGAGACAAGTCGTCTGAAGGACGATGTATTGAATCTCGACGCAATTTGAGTATTCCATCGTCATTAGGAGGCCCTGAGCGTTACAATTAACTATCAGTTTTGCGTTGGATTCGAAAATCTAGACTCACAGGAGAACGATCATAAGGTGCCCCAGGCAGCAATAGACCCTTGGAGACAAGTCGGCTGGAGGACGATGTATTGGATCGCGACGCAATTTGAGTGTTCCATCGTAACTAGGAGGCGCTCAACGTTACAAGTAAGTATCAGTTTTGCGTGGGATTCGAAAATCTACTCACAGGAGAAGGATCATATGATGCCCGAGACAGCGAAATCCTCTTGGATACAAGTCGGCTGGAGGACGATATATTGAATCTCGACGCAATTTGAGTGTTCCATCGTCATTAGGAGGCCCTGGACATTACAATTAACAATCAGGTTTGCGTCGGTAAAAATAATCTAGACTCACAGGAGAACGACCATAAGGTGCCCGAGGCTGCAATAGACCCTTGGAGAAAAGTTGGCTGAAGGACGATGTATTGAATCTCGACGAAATTTGAGTGTTCCATCGTCATTAGGAGGCGCTGAACGTTACAATTAACAATCAGTTTTGCGTCGGATTAGAAAATCTAGACTCACAGGAGAACGACCACATGGTGCCGGAGGCAAGAAACAAGTCGGCTGGAGGCCGATGTATTGAATCTCGACGCAATTTGAATGCTCCATGGTCATTAGGTGGCCCTGAACGATACTATTAACTATCAGTTTTGCGTCGGGTTCGAAAATCTAGACTCACAGGAGAACGATCATAAGGTGCCCGAGGCAGCAATAGACCCTTGGAGACAAATCGGCTGAAGGACGATGTATTGGATCTCGTTGCAATTTGAGTGTGCCATCGTCATTAGGAGGACCTGAACGTTACAATTAACTATCAGTTTTGCGTCGGATTCGAATATCTAGTCTTACTGGAGGCGGACCATAAGGTGCCCGAGGCAGATATATCCCCTTGGAGTCCAGTCCGCTGGAGGACGATGTATTGAATCGCAACGCAATTTGAGTGCTCCATCGTCATTAGGAGGCCCTGAACGTTACAATTAACTATCAGTTTTGCGTTGGATTCGAAAATCTAGACTCACATGAGAACGATCATGAGGTGCCCCAGGCAGCAATAGACCCTTGGAGACAAGTCGGCTGGAGGACGATGTATTGGATCGCGACGCAATTTGTGTGTTCCATCGTAACTAGGAGGCGCTCAACGTCACAATAAACTATCTGTTATGCGTCGGATTCGAAAATCTAGACTCACAGGAGAACGACCATAAGGTGCCCGAGGCAGCAATAGACCCTTGGAGACAAGTCGGCTGGAGGACGATGTATGAATCTCGACTCAATTTGAGTGCACCATCGTCATTAGGACGCCCTGAAAGTTACAATTAACTATCTGTTCTGAGTTGGATTCGAAAATCTAGACTCACAGGAGAACGACCATAAGGTGCCGGAGGAAGCAATAAACCCTTGGAGACAAGTCGGCTGGAGAATGATGTATTGAATCTCGACGCAATTTGAGTGTTCCATCGTCATTAGGAGGCCTTGAACATTACAATTAACAATCAGTTTTGCGTCGGTAAAGAAAATCTAGGCTCACAGGAGAACGACCATAAGGTGCCCGAGGCTACAATAGACCCTTGGAGGCAAGTCGGCTGAAGGACGATGTATTGAATCTCGACGAAATTTGAGTGTTCCATCGTCATTAGGAGGCGCTGAACGTTACAATTAACAATCAGTTTTGCACCGGATTAGAAAATCTAGACTCACAGGAGAACGACCACATGGTGCCCGAGGCAAGAGACAAGTCGGCTGGAGGCCGATGTATTGAATCTCGACGCAATTTGAATGTTCCATGGTCATTAGGTGGCCCTGAACGTTACTATTAACTATCAGTTTGGCGTCGGGTTCGAAAATCTAGACTCACAGGAGAACGATCATAAGGTGCCCGAGGCTGCAATAGACCCTTGGAGACAAGTCGGCTGGGAACGATGTATTGAATCTCGACGCAATTTGAGTGTTCCAGCGTCATTAGGAGGCCCTGAACGGTACAATTAACTATCAGTTTTGCGTCGGATTCGAATATCTAGACTCACAGGAGAACGACCATAAGGTGGCCGAGGCTGCAATAGACCCTTGGACACAAGTCGCCTGAAGGACGATGTATTGAATCTCGACGAAATTTGATTGTTCCATCGTAACTAGGAGGCCCTGAACATTACAATTAACTATCAGTTTTGCGTTGGATTCGAAATTCTAGACTCACAGGAGAACGATCATAAGGTGCGCCAGGCATCAATAGACCCTTGGAGACAAGTCGGCTGGAGGACGATGTATTGGATCGCGACGCAATTTGAGTGTTCCATCGTAACTAGGAGGCGCTCAACGTTACAATAAACTATCAGTTATGCGTCGGATTCGAAAATCTAGGCTCACAGGAGACGGACCATAAGGTGCCCGAGGCGGCAACATCCCCTTGGAGACCAGTCCGGTGGAGGGCGATGTATTGAATCGCGACGCAATTTGAGTGCTCCATCGTCATTAGGAGGCCCTGAACGGTACAATTAACTATCAGTTTTGCGTCGGATTCGAAAATCTAGACTCACAGGAGAACGACCATAAGGTGCCCGAGGCTGAAATAGACCCTTGGACACAAGTCGGCTGAAGGACGATGTATTGAATCTCGACGAAATTTGAGTGTTCCATCGTCATTAGGAGGCCCTGAACGTTACAATTAACTATCAGTTTTGCGTCGGATTAGAAAATCTTGACTCACAGGAGAACGACCACATGGTGCCCGAGGCAGCAATAGACCCTTGGAGAGAAGTCGGCTGGAGGCCGATGTATTGAATATCGACGCAATTTGAATGTTTCATGGTCATTAGGTGGCCCTGAACGTTACTATTAACTATCAGTTTTGCGTCGGGTTCGAAAATCTAGACTCACAGGAGAACGATCATAAGGAGCCCGAGGCAGCAATAGACCCTTGGAGACAAGTCGGCTGAAGGACGATGTATTGGATCTCTACCCAATTTGAGTGTTCATCGTCATTAGGTGGCCCTGAACGTTACAATGAACTATCAGTTTTGCGTGGGATTCGAAAATCTACTCACAGGAGAAGGATCATATGGTGCCCGAGACAGATATCCCCTTGGATACAAGTCGACTGGAGGACGATATAATGAATCTCGACGCAACTTGAGTGTTCCATCGTCATTACGAGGCCCTGAAGGCTACAATTAACTAACAGTTCTGCGTCGGATTCGAAAATCTAGACTCACAGGAGACCTACGATAAGGTGCCCGAGACAGCAATAGACCCTTTGAGACAAGTCGGCTGGAGACCGATGTATTGAAACTCGACGCAATTTGAATGTTCTATGGTCATTAGGTGGCCCTGAACGTTACAATTAACTATCAGTTTTCCGTCGGGTTCGAAAATCTAGACTCACAGGAGAACGATCATAAAGTACCCGAGGCAGCAATATACACTTGGAGACAAGTCGGCTGAAGGACGATGTATTGAATCTCGACGCAATTTGAGTGTTCCATCGTTATTAGGAGTACCTGAATGTTACAATTAACTATCAGTTTTGCGTCGGATTCGAAAATCTAGACTCACAGGAGACCGACGAAAAGGTGCCCGAGGCAGCAATAGACCCTTGGAGACAAGTCGGCTGGAGGACGATGTATTGGATCGCGACGCAATTTGAGTGTTCCATCGTAACTAGGAGGCGCTCAAAGTTACAATAAACTATCAGTTATGCGTCGGATTCGAAAATCTAGACTCACAGGAGACGGACCATAAGGTGCCCGAGGCAGCAATACTCCCTTGGAGACCAGTCCGCTGGAGGACGATGTATTGAATCGCGACGCAATTTGAGTGCTAAATCGTCATTAGGAGGCCCTGAAGGTTACTATTAACTATCAGTTTTGCGTCGGGTTCGAAAATCTAGACTCACAGGAGAACGATCATAAGGTGCCCGAGGCAGCAATAGACCCTTGGAGACAAGTCGGCTGAAGGACGATGTATTGGATCTCAACGCAATTTGAGTGTTCCATCGTCATTAGGTGGCCCTGAACGTTACAATTAACAATCAGTTGCGTCGGATTCGAAAATCTAGACTCACAGGAGAACGATCATAAGGTGCCCGAGGCTGCAATAGACCCTTGGAGACAAGTCGGCTGGAGAACGATGTATTGAATCTCGACGCAATTTGAGTGTTCCATCGTCATTAGGACGCCCTGAACGTTACAATTAACTATCAGTTCTGCGTCGGATTCGAAAATCTAGACTCACAGGAGACCGACGATAAGGTGCCCGAGGCAGCAATAGACCCTTGGAGACAAGTCGGCTGAAGAACGATATATTGAATCTCGACGCAATTTGAGTGTTCCATCGTCATTGGGAGGCCCTGAACGTTACAATTAACTATCAGTTTTTCGTGGGATTCGAAAATCTACTCACAGGAGAAGGATCATATGATGCCCGAGACAGCAATATCCCATTGGATACAAGTCGGCTGGAGGACGATGTATTGGATCGCGACGCAATTTGAGTGTTCCATCGTAACTAGGAGGCGCACAACGTTACAATTAACTATCAGTTTTGCGTCGGATTCGAATATCTAGACTTACTGGAGGCGGACCATAAGGTGCCCGAGGCAGCAATATCCCCTTGGAGTCCAGTCCGCTGGAGGACGATGTATTGAATCGCAACGCAATTTGAGTGCTCCATCGTCATTAGGAGGCCCTGAACGTTACAATTAACTATCAGTTTTGCGTTGGATTCGAAAATCTAGACTCACAGGAGAACGATCATAAGGTGCCCCAGGCAGCAATAGACCCTTGGAGAGAAGTCGGCTGGAGGACGATGTATTGGATCGCGACGCAATTTGAGTGTTCCATCGTAACTAGGAGGCGCTCAACGTTACAATAAACTATCAGTTATGCGTCGGATTCGAAAATCTAGACTCACAGGAGATGGACCATAAGGTGCCCGAGGCAGCAACATCCCCTTGGAGACCAGTCCGGTGGAGTACGATGTATTGAATCGCGACGCAATTTGAGTGCTCCATTGTCATTAGGAGGCCCTGAACGTTACAATTAACTATCAGTTTTGCGTCGGATTCGAAAATCTAGACTCACAGGAGAACGACCATAAGTTGACCGAGGCTGCAATAGACCCTTGGACACAAGTCGGCTGGAGGCTGATGTATTGAATCTCGACGCAATTTGAATGTTCCATGGTCATTAGGTGGCCCTGAACGTTACTATTAACTATCAGTTTTGCGTCGGGTTCGAAAATCTAGACTCACAGGAGAACGACCATAAGGTGCCCGAGGCTGCAATAGACCCTTGGACAGAAGTCGGCTGAAGGACGATGTATTGAAACTCGACGAAATTTGAGTGTTCCATCGTCATTAGGAGGCCCTGAACGTTACAATTAACTATCAGTTTTGCGTCGGATTAGAAAATCTAGACTCACAGGAGAACGACCACATGGTGGCCGAGGCAGCAATAGACCCTTGGAGACAAGTCGGCTGGAGGCCGATGTATTGAATATCGACGCAATTTGAATGTTTCATGGTCATTAGGTGGCCCTGAACGTTACTATTAACTATCAGTTTTGCGTCGGGTTCGAAAATCTAGACTCACAGGAGAACGATCATAAGGTGCCCGAGGCAGCAATAGACCCTTGGAGACAAGTCGGCTGAAGGACGATGTATTGGATCTCGTCGCAATTTGAGTGTTCAACGTCATTAGGAGGCCCTGAACGTTACAATTAACTATCAGTTTTGCGTCGGATTCGAAAATCTAGACTTACTGGAGACGGACCATAAGGTGCCCGAGGCAGCAATACTCCCTTGGAGACCAGTTCGCTGGAGGACGATGTATTGAATCGCGATGCAATTTGAGTGCAAAATCGTCATTAGGAGGCCCGTAACGTTACAATTAAGTATCAGTTTTGCGGCGGATTAGAAAATCGAGACTCACAGGAGAACGAACATAAGGTGCCGGAGGCTGCAATAGACTCTTGGAGACAAGTCGGCTGGATCCGATGTATTGAATCTCGACGCATTTTGAATGTTCCATGGTCATTAGGTGGCCCTGAACGTTACAATTAACTATCAGTTTTGCGTCGGGTTCGAAAATCTAGACTCACAGGAGAACGTTCATAAGGTGCCCGAGGCAGCAATAGACCCTTGGAGACAAGTCTGCTGGAGGACGATGTATTGGATCGCGACGCAATTTGAGTGTTCCATCGTAACTACGAGGCGCTCAACGTTACAATAAACTATCAGTTATGCGTCGGATTCGAAAATCGAGACTCACAGGAGACGGACCATAAGGTGCCCGAGGCAGCAACATCCCCTTGGAGACCAGTCCGGTGGAGGACGATGTATTGAATCGCGACGCAATTTGAGTGCTCCATCGTCATTAGGAGGCCCTGAACGTTACAATTAACTATCAGTTTTGCGTCGGATTCGAAAATCTAGACTCACAGGAGAACGACCATAAGGTGACCGAGGCTGCAATAGACCCTTGGACACAAGTCGGCTGGAGGCCGATGTATTGAATCTCGACGCAATTTGATTGTTCCATGGTCATTAGGTGGCCCTGAACGTTACTATTAACTATCAGTTTTGCGTCGGGTTCGAAAATCTAGACTCACAGGAGAACGATCATAAGGTGCCCGAGGCTGCAATAGATCCTTGGAGACAAGTCGGCTGGGAACGATGTATTGAATCTCGACGCAATTTGAGTGTTCAACGTCATTAGGAGGCCCTGAAGGCTACAATTAACTATCAGTTCTGCGTCGGATTCGAAAATCTAGACTCACAGGAGACCTACGATAAGGTGCCCGAAACAGCAACAGACCCTTGGAGACAAGTCGGCTGGAGGCCGATGTATTGAAACTCGACGCAATTTGAATGCTCCATGGTCATTAGGTGGCCCTGAACGTTACAATTAACTAAAAGTTTTCCGTCGGGTTCGAAAATCAAGACTCACTGGAGAACGATCATAAAGTGCCCGAGGCAGCAATAGACCCTTGGAGACAAGTCGGCTGGAGGACGATGTATTGGTTCGCGACGCAATTTGATTGTTCCATCGTAACTAGGAGGCGCTCAACGTTACAATTAACTATCAGTTTTGCGTCGGGTTCGAAAATCTAGACTTACTTTAGACGGACCATAAGGTGCCCGAGGCAGCAATACTCCTTTGGAGACCAGTCCGCTGGAGGACGATGTATTGAATCTCGACGCAATTTGAATGTTCCATCGTCATTAGGTGGCCCTGAACGTTACAATGAACTATCAGTTTTGCGTGGGATTCGAAAATCTACTCACAGGAGAAGGATCATATGATGCCCGAGACAGCAATATCCCCTTGGATACAAGTCGACTGGAGGACGATATAATGAATGTCGACGCAACTTGAGTGTTCCATCGTCATTAGGAGGCCCTGAAGGCTACAATTAACTAACAGTTCTGCGTCGGATTCGAAAATCTTGACTCACAGGAGACCTACGATAAGGTGCCCGAGACAGCAATAGACCCTTTGAGACAAGTCGGCTGGAGGCCGATGTATTGAAACTCGACGCAATTTGAATGTTCCATGGTCATTAGGTGGCCCTGAACGTTACAATTAACTATCAGTTTTCCGTCGGGTTCGAAAATCCAGACTCACAGGAGAACGATCTTAAGGTGCCCGAGGCAGCAATATACCATTGGAGACAAGTCGGCTGAAGGACGATGTATTGAATCTCGACGCAATTTGAGTGTTCCATCGTCATTAGGAGTACCTGAATGTTACAATTAATTATCAGTTTTGCGTCGGATTCGAAAATCTAGATTTACTAGAGACGGACCATAAGGTGACCGAGGCAGCAATATCCCCTTGGAGACCAGTCCGCTGGAGGACGATGTATTGAATCCCGACGCAATTTGAGTGCTCCATCGTCATTAGGAGGCCCTGAACGTTACAATTAACTATCAGTTTTGCGTCGGATTCGAAAATCTAGACTCACAGGAGACCGACGAAAAGGTGCCCGAGGCAGCAATAGACCCTTGGAGACAAGTCGGCTGGAGGACGATGTATTGGATCGCGACGCAATTTGAGTGTTCCATCGTAACTAGGAGGCGCTCAACGTTACAATAAACTATCAGTTATGCGTCGGATTCGAAAATCTAGACTCACAGGAGAACGATCATAACGTGCCCGAGGCTGCAATAGACCCTTGGAGACAAGTCGGCTGGAGGACGATGTATTGGTTCGCGACGCAATTTGAGTGTTCCATCGTAACTAGGAGGCGCTCAACGTTACAATTAACTATCAGTTTTGCGTCGGATTCGAAAATCTACTCACAGGAGAAGGATCATATGGTGCCCGTGTCAGCTTTATCCCCTTGGATACAAGTCGGCTGGAGGACGATATATTGAATCTCGACGCAATTTGAGGTGTCCATCGTCATTAGGAGGCCCTGAACGTTACAATTAACTATCAGTTTTCCGTCGGGTTCGAAAATCCAGACTCACAGGAGAACGATCATAAGGTGCCCGAGGCAGCAATATACCATTGGAGACAAGTCGGCTGAAGGACGATGTATTGAATCTCGACGAAATTTGAGTGTTCCATCGTCATTAGGAGGCCCTGAACGTTACAATTAACAATCAATTTTTCGTCGGATTAGAAAATATTGACTCACAGGAGAACGTCCACGTGGTGCCCGAGGCAGCAATAGACCCTTGGAGACAAGTCGGCTGAAGGACGATGTATTTGATCTCGTCCCAATTTGAGTGTTCATCGTCATTAGGAGGCCCTGAAGGTTACAATTAACTATCAGTTTTGCGTCGGGTTCGAAAATTAAGACTCACTGGAGAACGATCATAAAGTGCCCGAGGCAGCAATAGACCCTTGGAGACAAGTCGGCTGGAGGACGATGTATTGGTTCGCGACGCAATTTGAGTGTTCCATGGTCATTAGGTGGCCCTGAACGTTACTATTAACTATCAGTTTTGCGTGGGATTCGAAAATCTACTCACAGGAGAAGGATCATATGATGCCCGAGACAGCAATATCCCCTTGGATACAAGTCGACTGGAGGACGATGTATTGAAACTCGACGCAAATTGAATATTCCATGGTCATTAGGTGGCCCTGGACGTTACAATTAACTATCAGTTTTCCGTCGGGTTCGAAAATTAAGACCCACCGGAAAACGATCATAAAGTGCCCGAGGCAGCAATAGACCCTTGGAGACAAGTCGGCTGGAGGACGATGTATTGGTTCGCGACGCAATTTGAGTGTTCCATCGTAACTAGGAGGCGCTCAACGTTACAATTAACTATCAGTTTTGCGTCGGATTCGAAAATCTAGACTTACTGGAGACGGACCATAAGGTGCCCGAGGCAGCTATATTCCCTTGGCGACCAGTCCGCTGGAGGACGATGTATTGGATCGCGACGCAATTTGAGTGTTCCATCGTAACTAGGAGGCCCTGAACGTTACAATTAACAATCAGTTTTGCGTCGGATTAGAAAATCTTTTTACGAACGATGAAACACAGAAATTGCATCGGAATTAAATACAAAAGGCACAATGCCGACTTAAGTACAAGAAGACTGACTCTTCTTACTGTCTATGTTTTGAACCATTCCTGTGACGCTAGTTACAGGTTCCGATGCTTCACTTCAGGTTTACTGTATCCCTTGGACATTCTTATTGGCGATGAAACACAGAAATTGCATCGCAATTAAATAGAAAAAGCACAATGCCGACATAAGTACAAGTTGACTGATTGTCCTTACTGACTATGTTATCTACCATTCCTGTGATTCTAGTTATAGATTCCGACGCTTCACGTCAGGTTTACTGTATCCCTCTCACCTTCTTACTGACGATGAAACACAGAAATTGCATCGGAATTAAATAGAAAAGTCACAATGCCGACTTAAGTACAAGATGACTGACTCATCTTACTGACTATGTTTGAACCATTCCTGTGACACTAGTTATAGATTTCGATGCTTCATTTCAGGTTTACTGTATCCCTTTGGCCTTCTTATTGACGATGAAACACAGAAATAGCATCGGAATGAAATACAAAAGGCACAATACCGACTTAAGTACAAGAAGACTGACTCTTGTTATTGACTATGTTTTGAACCATATCTGTGACACTACTTATAAATTCCGATGCTTCACTTCAGCTTTACTGTATCCCTTGGACCTTCTTATTGACGATGAAACACTGAAATAGCATCGGAATTAAATAGAAAAGGCACAATGCCGAATCAAGTACAAGAAGACTGACTCTTCTAACTGACTGATTGGAACCATTCCTGTGACACTAGTTATAGATGCCGCTGCTTCACTTCAGGTTTACTGTATCCCTTGGATCTTCTTATTGACGATGAAACACAGAAATTGCATCGGAATTAAATACAAAAGGCACATTGCCGACTTAAGTACAAGAAGACCGACTCTTCCAACTGTCTACGTTTTGAACCATTCCTGTGACACTAGTTATAGATTCCGATGCTTCACCTCAGGTTCACTGTATCCCTCTGACCTTCTTATTGACGATGAAACACAGAAATTGCATCGGAATTAAATAGAAAAGGCACAATGCCGTCTTAAGTACAAGCAGACTGACTCTTCTTAGTGTCTATGTTTTGAACCATTCCTGTGACGCTAGTTACAGATTCCGATGCTTCACTTCAGGTTTACTGTATCCCTTGGACCTTCTTATTGACGATGAAACACTGAAATTGCATCGGAATTAAATACAAAAGGCACAATGCCGACTTAAGTACAAGAAGACTGACTCTTTTTACTGACTATGTGTTGAACCATTCCTGTGACACTATTTGGAGATTCCGATGCTTCCCTTCAGGTTTACTGTATCCCTCTGACCTTCCTATTGTCGATTAAACACAGTAATTGCATCGGAATTAAATTGAAAAGGGCACAATGCCGACTTAAGTACAAGAAGACTGACTCTTCTTACTGTCTATGTTTTGAACCATTCCGGTGACACTAGTTATAGATTCCGATGCTTCACTTCAGGTTTACTGTATCCCTCTGACCTTCTTATTGACGATGAAAGACAGAAATATCATCGGAAATAAATACAAAAGGCACAATACGGACTGAAGTACATGTAGACTGAATCTTCCTACGGTCTAAGTTAAGAACCATTCCCATGACACTAGTTATAGATTCCGATGCTTCACCTCAGGTTCACTGTATCCCTCTGACCTTCTTATTGACGATGAAACACAGAAATTGCATCGGAATTAAATAGAAAAGGCACAATGCCGTCTTAAGTACAAGCAGACTGACTCTTCTTAGTGTCTATGTTTTGAACCATTCCTGTGACGCTAGTTACAGATTCCGATGCTTCACTTCAGGTTTACTGTATCCCTTGGACCTTCTTATTGGCGATGAAACACAGAAATTGCATCGCAATTAAATAGAAAAAGCACAATGCCGACATAAGTACAAGAAGACTGATTGTCCTTACTGACTATGTTATCAACCATTCCTGTGATTCTAGTTATAGATTCCGACGCTTCACGTCAGGTTTACTGTATCCCTTTGGCCTTCTTTTTGACGATGAAACACAGAAATAGCATCGGAATGAAATACAAAAGGCACAATACCGACTTAAGTACAAGAAGACTGACTCGTCTTACTGACTATGATTTGAACCATTCCTGTGACACCAGTTAGAGATTCCGATGCTTCATTTCAGGTTTATTGTATCCCTCTGACCTTCGTATTTACGATGAAACACAGTAATTGCATCGGACTTAATTTGAAAAGGGCACAATGCCGACTTAAGTACAAGAAGACTGACTCTTCTTACTGTCTATGTTTTGAACCATTCCTGTGACACTAGTTATAGATTCCGATGCTTCACTTCAGGTTTACTGTATCCCTTGGACCTTCTTATTGACGATGAAATACAGAAATTGCATCGGAATTAAATACAAAAGGCACAATGCCGACTTAAGTAGAAGATGACCGACCCTTCTTACTGTCTATGTTCTGAACCATTCATGTGACAAAAGTTCTAGATTCCGATGCTTCACTTCAGGTTTACTGTATCCCTCTGACCTTCTTTTTGTCGATTAAACACAGCAATTGCATTGGAATTAAATTGAAAAGGGCACAATGCCGACTTAAGTACAAGAAGACTGACTCTTCTTACTGTCTATGTTTTGAACCATTCCGGTGACACTAGTTATAGATTCCGATGCTCCACTTCAGGTTTACTGTATCTCTTGGACCTTCTTATTGATGATGAAACACAGAAGTTGCATCGGAATTAAATACAAAAGGCACAATGCCGACTTAAGTACAAGAAGACTGACTCTTCTTACCGACTATGCTTTGAACCATTCCTGTGACACTAGTTATAGATTCCGATGCTTCACTTCAGGTTTACTGTATCCCTCTGACCTTCTTATTGACGATGAAACACAGAAATTGCATCGGAAATAAATACAAAAAGCACAATACGGACTGAAGTACATGTAGACTGAATCTTCCTACTGTCTAAGTTATGAACCATTCCCGTGACACTAGTTATAGATTCCGATGCTTCATATCAGGTTTACGGTATCCCTTGGACCTTCTTAATGACGATGAAACACAGATAGTGCATCGGAATTAAGTACATAAGGCACAATGCCAACTTAAGTACAAGAAGACTGACTCTTCCTATTGTCTATGTTTTGAACCACTCCTGTGTAACTAGTTATAGATTCCGATGCTTCACTTCAGGTTTACTGTATCCCTCTGACCTTCTTTTTGACGATGAAACACAGAAATTGCATCGGAATTAAATAGAAAAGGCACAATGCCGACTTAAGTACAGGAAAACTGACTCTTCTTACTGACTATATCTTGATCCATTCCTGTGACACTAGTTATAGATTCCGATGCTTCACTTCAGGTTTACTGTATCCCTTGGACCTTCTTATTGACGATGAAACACAGCAATTGCATCGGAATTAAATACAAAAGGGACAATGCCTACTTATATACAAGAAGACTGACTCTTCTTACGGACTATGTTTTGAACCATTCCTGTGACACTAGTTGTATATTTCCATGCTTCACTTCAGGTTTACTGCATCTCTAGGACCTTCTTATTGATGATGAAACACAGAAATTGCATCGGAACTAAATACAAAAGGCAATGCCGACTCATGTATAAGATGACTGACTCTTCCTACTGTCTATGTTTTGAACCATTCCTGTGACATTATTTATGTATTCCAATGCTTCACTTCAGGTTTACTGTATCCTTTGGACCTTCTTATTGGCGACGAAACACAGAAATTGCATCGGAATTAATTAGAAAAGGCACAATGGCGACTTAAGTACAAGAAGACTGACTCTTCTTACTGACTATGATTTGAACCACTCCAGTGATACTAGTTGTAGATTCCGATGCTTCACTTCATGTTTACTGTATCCCTCTGACCTTCTTATTAACGATGAAACACCGATATTGCATCGGAATTAAATAGAAAAGGCACAATGCCGACTTAAGTACAAGAAGACCGACTCTTCCAACTGTCTACGTTTTGAACCATTCCTGTGACACTAGTCATAGATTCCGATGCTTCACCTCAGTTTCACTGTATCCCTCTGACCTTCTTATTGACGATGAAACACAGAAATTGCATCGGAATTAAATAGAAAAGGCACAATGCCGTCCTAAGTACAAGCAGACAGACTCTTCTTAGTGTCTATGTTTTGAACCATTCCTGTGACGCTAGTTACAGATTCCGATGCTTCACTTCAGGTTTACTGTATCCCTTGGACCTTCTTATTGACGATGAAACACAGAAATTGCATCGGAATTAAATACAAAAGGCACAATGCCGACTTAAGTACAAGAAGACTGACTCTTCTTACTGACTATGTGTTGAACCATTCCTGTGACACTATTTGGAGATTCCGATGCTTCTCTTCAGGTTTACTGTATCCCTCCGACCTTCTTATTGTCGATTAAACACAGCAATTGCATTGGAATTAAATTGAAAAGGGCACAATGGCGACTTAAGTACAAGAAGACTGACTCTTCTTACTGTCTATGTTTTGAACCATTCCGGTGACACTAGTTATAGATTCCGATGCTCCACTTCAGGTTTACTGTATCTCTTGGACCTTCTTATTGACGATGAAACACAGAAGTTGCATCGGAATTAAATACTAAAGGCACAATGCCGACTTAAGTACAAGAAGACTGACTCTTCTTAACGACTATGCTTTGAACCATTCCTGTGACACTAGTTATAGATTCCGATGCTTCACTTCAGGTTTACTGTATCCCTCTGACCTTCTTATTGACGATGAAACACAGAAATTGCATCGGAAATAATTACAAAAAGCACAATACGGACTGAAGTACATGTAGACTGAATCTTCCTACTGTCTAAGTTATGAACCATTCCCGTGACACTAGTTATAGATTCCGATGCTTCATATCAGGTTTACGGTATCCCTTGGACCTTCTTAATGACGATGAAACACAGATAGTGCATCGGAATTAAGTACATAAGGCACAATACCAACTTAAGTACAAGAAGACTGACTCTTCTTACTGTCTATGCTTTGAACCATTCCTGTGACGCTAGTTATAGAATCCGATGCTTCACTTCAGGTTTACTGTATCCCTTGGACTTTCTTATTGATGACGAAACACAGAAATTGCATCGGAATTAAATAGAAAAGGCACAATGCCGACTTATGTACAAGAAGACTGCCTCTTCCTACTGTCTATGTTTTGAACCATTCCTGTGACACTAGTTATAGATGCCGATGCTTCACTTCAGGTTTACTGTATCCCTTGGATCTTCTTATTGACGATGAAACACAGAAATTGCATCGGAATTAAATACAAAAGGCACAATGCCGACTTAAGTACAAGAAGACTGACTCTTCTTACTGACTATGATTTGAACCACTCCAGTGATACTAGTTGTAGATTCCGATGCTTCACTTCATGTTTACTGTATCCCTCTGACCTTCTTATTAACGATGAAACACCGATATTGCATCGGAAATAAATAGAAAAGCACAATGCCGACTTAAGTACAAGAAGACCGACTCTTCCAACTGTCTACGATTTGAACCATTCCTGTGACACTAGTTATAGATTCCGATGCTTCACCTCAGGTTCACTGTATCCCTCTGACCTTCTTATTGACGATGAAACACAGAAATTGCATCGGAATTAAATAGAAAAGGCACAATGCCGTCTTAAGTACAAGCAGACTGACTCTTCTTAGTGTCTATGTTTTGAACCATTCCTGTGACGCTAGTTACAGATTCCGATGCTTCACTTCAGGTTTACTGTATCCCTTGGACCTTCTTATTGACGATGAAACACTGAAATTGCATCGGAATTAAATACAAAAGGCACAATGCCGACTTAAGTACAAGAAGACTGACTCTTTTTACTGACTATGTGTTGAACCATTCCTGTGACACTATTTGGAGATTCCGATGCTTCCCTTCAGGTTTACTGTATCCCTCTGACCTTCTTATTGTCGATTAAACACAGTAATTGCATCGGAATTAAATTGAAAAGGGCACAATGCCGACTTAAGTACAAGAAGACTGACTCTTCTTACTGTCTATGTTTTGAACCATTCCGGTGACGCTAGTTATAGATTCCGATGCTTCACTTCAGGTTTACTGTTTCCCTCTGACCTTCTTATTGACGATGAAACACAGAAATATCATCGGAAATAAATACAAAAGGCACAATACGGACTGAAGTACATGTAGACTGAATCTTCCTACTGTCTAAGTTAAGAACCATGCCCATGACACTAGTTATAGATTCCGATGCTTCATATCAGGTTTACTGTATCCCTTGGACCTTCTTAATGACTATGAAACACAGATAGTGCATCGGAATTAAATACAAAAGGCCCAATGCCAACTTAAGTACAAGAAGACTGACTCTTCCTATTGTGTATGTTTTGAACCATTCCTGTGACACTAGTTATAGATTCCGATGCTTCACTTCAGGTTTACTGCATCCCTAGGACCTTCTTATTTATGATGAAACACAGAAATTGCATCGGAACTAAATACAAAAGGCAATGCCGACTCATGTATAAGATGACTGACTCTTCCTACTGTCTATGTTTTGAACCATTCCTGTGACATTATTTATGTATTCCAATGCTTCACTTCAGGTTTACTGTATCCTTTGGACCGTCTTATTGGCGTCGAAACACAGAAATTGCATCGGAATTAATTAGAAAAGGCACAATGGCGACTTAAGTACAAGAAGACTGACTCTTCTTACTGACTATGATTTGAACCACTCCAGTGATACTAGTTGTAGATTCCGATGCTTCACTTCATGTTTACTGTATCCCTCTGACCTTCTTATTAACGATGAAACACCGATATTGCATCGGAATTAAATAGAAAAGGCACAATGCGGACTTAAGTACAAGATGACCGACTCTTCCAAGTGTCTACGTTTTGAACCATTCCTGTGACACTAGTCATAGATTCCGATGCTTCACCTCAGGTTCACTGTATCCCTCTGACCTTCTTATTGACGATGAAACACAGAAATTGCATCGGAATTAAATAGAAAAGGCACAATGCCGTCTTAAGTACAAGCAGACAGACTCTTCTTAGTGTCTATGTTTTGAAGCATTCCTGTGACGCTAGTTACAGATTCCGATGCTTCACTTCAGGTTTACTGTATCCCTTGGACCTTCTTATTGACGATGAAACACAGAAATTGCATCGGAATTAAATACAAAAGGCACAATGCCGACTTAAGTACAAGAAGACTGACTCTTCTTACTGACTATGTGTTGAACCATTCCTGTGACACTATTTGGAGATTCCGATGCTTCTCTTCAGGTTTACTGTATCCCTCCGACCTTCTTATTGTCGATTAAACACAGCAATTGCATTGGAATTAAATTGAAAAGGGCACAATGCCGACTTAAGTACAAGAAGACTGACTCTTCTTACTGTCTATGTTTTGAACCATTCCGGTGACACTAGTTATAGATTCCGATGCTCCACTTCAGGTTTACTGTATCTCTTGGACCTTCTTATTGACGATGAAACACAGAAGTTGCATCGGAATTAAATACTAAAGGCACAATGCCGACTTAAGTACAAGAAGACTGACACTTCTTACCGACTATGCTTTGAACCATTCCTGTGACACTAGTTATAGATTCCGATGCTTCACTTCAGGTTTACTGTATCGCTCTGACCTTCTTATTGACGATGAAACACAGATATTGCATCGGAAATAATTACAAAAAGCACAATACGGACTGAAGTACATGTAGACTGAATCTTCCTACTGTCTAAGTTATGAACCATTCCCGTGACACTAGTTATAGATTCCGATGCTTCATATCAGGTTTACGGTATCCCTTGGACCTTCTTAATGACGATGAAACACAGTTAGTGCATCGGAATTAAGTACATAAGGCACAATGCCAACTTAAGTACAAGAAGACTGACTCTTCTTACTGTCTATGCTTTGAACCATACCTGTGACGCTAGTTATAGAATCCGATGCTTCACTTCAGGTTTACTGTATCCCTTGGACTTTCTTATTGATGACGAAACACAGAAATTGCATCGGAATTAAATAGAAAAAGCACAATGCCGACTTATGTACAAGAGGACTGCCTCTTCCTACTGTCTATGTTTTGAACCATTCCTGTGACACTAGTTATAGATGCCGATGCTTCACTTCAGGTTTACTGTATCCTTTGGACCGTCTTATTGGCGTCGAAACACAGAAATTGCATCGGAATTAAATACAAAAGGCACAATGCCGACTTAAGTACAAGAAGACTGACTCTTCTTACTGACTATGATTTGAACCACTCCAGTGATACTAGTTGTAGATTCCGATGCTTCACTTCATGTTTACTGTATCCCTCTGACCTTCTTATTAACGATGAAACACCGATATTGCATCGGAATTAAATAGAAAAGGCACAATGCCGACTTAAGTACAAGAAGACCGACTCTTCCAACTGTCTACGTTTTGAACCATTCCTGTGACACTAGTTATAGATTCCGATGCTTCACCTCAGGTTCACTGTATCCCTCTGACCTTCTTATTGACGATGAAACACAGAAATTGCATCGGAATTAAATAGAAAAGGCACAATGCCGTCTTAAGTACAAGCAGACTGACTCTTCTTAGTGTCTATGTTTTGAACCATTCCTGTGACGCTAGTTACAGATTCCGATGCTTCACTTCAGGTTTACTGTATCCCTTGGACCTTCTTATTGACGATGAAACACTGAAATTGCATCGGAATTAAATACAAAAGGCACAATGCCGACTTAAGTACAAGAAGACTGACTCTTTTTACTGACTATGTGTTGAACCATTCCTGTGACACTATTTGGAGATTCCGATG
Source organism: Schistocerca serialis cubense (assembly GCF_023864345.2). Taxonomy (NCBI): domain Eukaryota; kingdom Metazoa; phylum Arthropoda; class Insecta; order Orthoptera; family Acrididae; genus Schistocerca; species Schistocerca serialis. The sequence continues at coordinate 3,828,328 of NC_064639.1, read as the reverse complement.
CTTCCCTTCAGGTTTACTGTATCCCTCTGACCTTCTTATTGTCGATTAAACACAGTAATTGCATCGGAATTAAATTGAAAAGGGCACAATGCCGACTTAAGTACAAGAAGACTGACTCTTCTTACTGTCTATGTTTTGAACCATTCCGGTGACGCTAGTTATAGATTCCGATGCTTCACTTCAGGTTTACTGTTTCCCTCTGACCTTCTTATTGACGATGAAACACAGAAATATCATCGGAAATAAATACAAAAGGCACAATACGGACTGAAGTACATGTAGACTGAATCTTCCTACTGTCTAAGTTAAGAACCATTCCCATGACACTAGTTATAGATTCCGATGCTTCATATCAGGTTTACTGTATCCCTTGGACCTTCTTAATGACTATGAAACACAGATAGTGCATCGGAATTAAATACAAAAGGCCCAATGCCAACTTAAGTACAAGAAGACTGACTCTTCCTATTGTGTATGTTTTGAACCATTCCTGTGACTCTAGTTATAGATTCCGATGCTTCACTTCAGGGTTACTGTATCCCTCTGACCTTGTTTTTGACGATGAAACACAGAAATTGCATCGGAATTAAATAGAAAAGGCACAATGCCAACTTAAGTACATGAAGACTGACTCTTCTTAATGACTATGTTTTTAACCACTCCTGTGACACTAGTTGTAGATTCGGATGCTTCACGTCAGGTTTACTGTATCCCTTGGACCTTCTTACTGACGATGAAACACAGAAATTGCATCGGAATTATAGACAAAAGGCACAATGCCGACTTAAGTGTAAGATGGCTGACTCTTCTTACTGTCTATGATTTGAACCATTCCTGTTACACTAGTTATAGATTCCGATGCTTCACTCCAGGTTTACTCAATTCCTTGGACCTTCTTATTAACGATGATACACATAAATTGCATCGGAATTAAATACAAAAGGCACCATGCCGACTTAAGTACAAGAAGGCTGACTCCTCCTACTGTCTATGTTTGGAACCATTCCTGTGATACTAGTTATAGATTCTGATGCTTCACTTCAGGTTTACTGTATCTCTTGGACCTTCTTATTGACGATGAAATACAGAAATTGCATCGGAATTAAATACAAAAGGCACAATGCCGACTTAAGTAGAAGATGACCGACCCTTCTTACTGTCTATGTTCTAAACCATTCATGTGACAAAAGTTCTAGATTCCGATGCTTCACTTCAGGTTTACTGTATCCCTCTGACCATCCTATTGACGATGAAACACAGAAATTGAATCGGAATTAAATACGAAAGGCACAATGCCGACATAAGTACAAGAAGACTGACTCTTCTTACTGACTATGTTTTGAACCATATCTGTGACACTAGTTATAGATTCCGATGTTTCACTTCAGCTTTACTGTATCCCTTGGACCTTCTTATTGACGATGAAACACTGAAATAGCATCGGAATTAAATAGAAAAGGCACAATGCCGAATCAAGTACAAGAAGACTGACTCTTCTAACTGACTATGATTGGAACCATTCCTGTGACACTAGTTATAGATTCCGATGATTCACTTCAGGTCTACTGTGTCCCTCTGACCTTCTTATTGACGATGAAACACAGAAATAGCATCGGAATTAAATACAAAAGGCACAATGCTGACTTAAGTACAAGAAAACTGACTCTTCTTACTGACTATGTTTTGAACCATTCCTGTGACACTAGTTATAGATTCCGAAGCTTCACTTCAGGTTTACTGTATCCCTTGGACGTTCTTATTGACGATGAAACACAGAAATTGCATGGGAATTAAATAGAAAAGGCACAATGCCGACTTATGTACAAGAAGACTGCCTCTTCCTACTGTCTATGTTTTGAACCATTCCTGTGACACTAGTTATGGATTCCGATGCTTCTCTTTAGGTTTACTGTATCCCTCCGACCTTCTTATTGTCGATTAAACACAGCAATTGCATTGGAATTAAATTGAAAAGGGCACAATGCCGACTTAAGTACAAGAAGACTGACTCTTCTTACTGTCTATGTTTTGAACCATTCCGGTGACACTAGTTATAGATTCCGAAGCTCCACTTCAGGTTTACTGTATCTCTTGGACCTTCTTATTGACGATGAAACACAGAAGTTGCATCGGAATTAAATACAAAAGGCACAGTGCCGACTTAAGTACAAGAAGACTGACTCTTCTTACCGACTATGCTTTGAACCATTCCTGTGACACTAGTTATAGATTCCGATGCTTCACTTCAGGTTTACTGTATCCCTCTGACCTTCTTATTGACGTTGAAACACAGAAATTGCATCGGAAATAAATACAAAAAGCACAATACGGACTGAAGTACATGTAGACTGAATCTTCCTACTGTCTAAGTTATGAACCATTCCCGTGACACTAGTTATAGATTCCGATGCTTCATATCAGGTTTACGGTATCCCTTGGACCTTCTTAATGACGATGAAACACAGATAGTGCATCGGAATTAAGTACATAAGGCACAATGCCAACTTAAGTACAAGAAGACTGACTCTTCCTATTGTCTACGTTTTGAACCACTCCTGTGTAACTAGTTATAGATTCCGATGCTTCACTTCAGGTTTACTGTATCCCTCTGACCTTCTTTTTGACGATGAAACACAGAAATTGCATCGGAATTAAATAGAAAAGGCACAATGCCGACTTAAGTACAGGAAGACTGACTCTTCTTACAGACTATATCTTGATCCATTCCTGTGACACTAGTTATAGATTCCGATGCTTCACTTCAGGTTTACTGTATCCCTTGGACCTTCTTATTGACGATGAAACACAGCAATTGCATCGGAATTAAATACAAAAGGGACAATGCCTACTTAAGTACAAGAAGACTGACTCTTCTTACTGACTATGTTTTGAACCATTCCTGTGACACTAGTTGTATATTTCCATGCTTCACTTCAGGTTTACTGCATCCCTAGGACCTTCTTATTGACGATGAAACACAGAAATTGCATCGGAACTAAATACAAAAGGCAATGCCGACTTATGTATAAGATGACTGACTCTTCCTACTGTCTATGTTTTGAACCATTCCTGTGACATTATTTATGGATTCCAATGCTTCACTTCAGGTAAACTGTATCCTTTGGACCTTCTTATTGGCGACGAAACACAGAAATTGCATCGGAATTAATTAGAAAAGGCACAATGGCGACTTAAGTACAAGAAGACTGACTCTTCTTACTGTCTATGTTTTGAACCATTCCTGTGACACTAGTTCTAGATTCCGATGCTTCACCTCAGGTTCACTGAATCCCTCTGACCTTCTTATTGACGATGAAACACAGAAATTGCATCGGAATTAAATAGAAAAGGCACAATGCCGACTTAAGTACAAGAGGACTGACTCTTCTTACTGACTATGCTTTGAACCATTCCTGTGACACTAGTTATAGATTCCGATGCTTCACTTCAAGTTTACTGTATCCCACTGACCTTCGTATTGACGATGAAACACAGAAATTGCATCGGAAATAAATACAAAGTGCACAATACCGACTTAAGTACAAGAAGCCTGACTCTTCTTACTGTCTATGTTTTGAACCATTCCAGTGACACTAGTTATAGATTCCTATGCTTCATTTCAGGTTTACTGTATCCCTTGGACCTTCTTAATGACGATGAAACACAGACAGTGCATCGGAATTAAGTACAAAAGTCACAATGCCAACTTAAGTACAAGAAGACTGACTCTTCCTACTGTCTATGCTTTTAACCATTCCTGTGACACTAGTTATAGATTCCGATGCTTCACTTCAGGTTTACTGTATCCCTCTGACCTTCTTTTTGACGATGAAACACAGAAATTGCATCGGAATTAAATAGAAATGGCACAATGCCGACTTAAGTACAAGAAGACTGACTCTTCTTATCGACTATATCTTGATCCATTCCTGTGTCACTAGTTATATATTGCAATGCATCACGTCAGGTTTACTGTATCCCTTGGATCTTCTTATTGACGATGAAACACAGAAATTGCATCGGAATTATAGACAAAAGGCCCAATGCCTACTTAAGTACAAGAAGACTGACGCTTCCTACTGTCTATGATTTGAACCATTCCTGTGACACTAGTTATAGATTCCGATGCTTCACTTCAGGTTTACTGTATCCCTCTGACCCTCTTATGGACGATGAAACACAGTAATTGCATCGGAATTAAATAGAAAAGGCACATACCGACTTAAGTACAAGAAGACTGACTCTTCTAAATGTCTATGTTTTGAACCATTCCTGTGACACTAGTTATAGATTCCGATGCTCCACTTCAGGTTTACTGTATCACTTGGACATTCTTATTGAGGATGTAACACAGAAATTGCATCCGAATTAAATACAAAAGCCACAATGCCGACTTAAGGACAAGTAGACTGACTCTTCTTACTGACTATGTTTTGAACCATTCCGGTGACACTAGTTATACATTCCGTTGCATCACTTCATGTTCACTGTATCCCTCTGTCCCTCTTATTGACGGTGAAGCACAGAAATTGCATCGGAATTAAATGGAAAAGGCACAATGCCGACTGAAGTAGAAGAAGACTGACTCTTCTTACTGTCTATGTTTTGGACCATTCCTGTGACACTAGTTATGGATTCCGATGCTTCACGTCAGGTTTACTGAATCACTCTGACCTTCTTTTTGACGATGAAACACAGAAATTGCATCGGAATTAAATAGAAAATGCCCAATGCCGACTAAAGTACTAGAAGACTGATTCTTGTTACTGACTATGTTTTGAACCATTCGTGTGACACTAGTTATAGATTCCGATGCTTCACTTCAAGTTAACTGTATCCCTCTGACCATCTTATTGACGATGAAACACAGAAATTGCATCGGAAATAAATACAACAGGCACAATACCGACTTAAGTACATGTAGACTGAATCTTCCTACTGTCTATGTTTTGAACCATTCCTGTGACACTAGTTATAGATTCTGATGCTTCATTTCAGGTTTACTGTATCCCTTGGACCTTCTTAATGACGATGAAACACAGATAGTGCATCGGATTTAAATATAAAAGGCACAATGCCAACTTAAGTACAACAAGACTGACTCTTCTTACTGACTACATCTTGATCCATACCTGTGACACTAGTTACAGATTCCGATGCTTCACTTCAGGTTTACTGTATCCCTTGGACCTTCTTATTGACGATGACACACGGATATTGCATCGGAATTAAATACAAAAGAAACAATGCCGACATAAGTACAAGAAGGCTGACTCTTCCTAGTGTCTATGTTTTGAACCGTTCCTGTGACACTAGTTATAGTGTCCGATGCTTCACTCCAGGTTTACTGTATCCCTGGGACCTTCTTATTGACGATGAAACACAGAAATTGCATCGGAATTAAATAGAAAAGGCACAATGCCGACTTAAGTACAAGAAGACTGACTCTTCCTACTGTCTATGTTTTGAACCATTCCTGTGACACTAGTTATAGATTCCGATGCTTCACCTCAGGTTCACTGTATCCCTCTGACCTTCTTATTGACGATGAAACACAGAAATTGCATCGGAATTAAATACAAAAGGCACAATGCAGTCTTAAGTACAAGCAGACTGACTCTTCTTAATGTCTATGTTTTGAACCATTCCTGTGACACTAGTTAAAGATTCCGATGCTTCACTTCAGGTTTACTGTATCCCTTGGACCTTCTTATTGACGATGAAACACAGAAATTGCATCGAAAATAAATACAAAAGGCACAATGCCGACTTAAGTACAACAAGACTGACTCTTCTCACTGGATATGTTTTGAACCATTCCTGTGACACTAGTTATAGATTGCGATGCTTCACTTCAGGCTTACTGTATCCCTCTGACCTTCTTATTGACGATGAAACACAGAAATTGCATCGGAATTAAATACAAAAGGCACAATGCCGACTTAAGAAGACTTACCCTTCTTACTGACTATGATTTGAACCATTCCTGTGACACTAGTTTAGGATTCCGATGCTTCACTTCAGGTTTACTGTATCCCTTGGACCTTCTTATTGACGATGAAACACAGAAATTGCATCGGAGTTAAAAACAAAAGGCACAATGTCGACTTAAGTACAAGAAGACTGACTCTTCTTACTGACTATATCTTGATCCATTCCTGTGACACTAGTTATAGATTCCGATGCTTCACTTCGGGATTACTGTATCCCTTGGACCTTCTTATTGACGATGAAACACAGGAATTGCATCGGAATTAAATACAAAAGGCACAATGCCGACATAAGTACAAGAAGACTGGCTCTTCTTACTGACTATGATTTGAACCATTCCTGTGACACTAGTTGTAGATTCCGATGCTTCACTTCACGTTTATTGTATCCCTCTGACCTTCTTATTAACGACGAAACTCAGATATTGCATCGGACTTAAATACAAAAGGCACAATGCCAACTTAAGTACAAGCAGACTGACTCTTCTTACTGTCTATGTTTTGAACCATTCCGGTGACACTAGTTATAGATTGCGATGCTTCACTTCAGACTTACTGTATCCCTCTGACCTTCTTATTGACGAAGAAACACAGAAATTGCATCGGAATTAAAAACAAAAGGCACAATGCCGACTTAAGAAGACTTACCCTTCTTACTGACTATGATTTGAACCATTCCTGTGACACTAGTTTTGGATTCCGATGCTTCACTTCAGGTTTACTGTATCCCTTGGACCTTCTTATTGTCGATGAAACACAGAAATTGCATCGGAATTAAATACAAAAGTCACAATGTCGACTTAAGTACAAGAAGACTGACTCTTCTTACTGACTATATCTTGATCCATTCCTGTGACACTAGTTATAGATTCCGATGCTTCACTTCGGGATTACTGTATCCCTTGGACCTTCTTATTGACGATGAAACACAGGAATTGCATCGGAATTAAATACAAAAGGCACAATGCCGACTTAAGTACAAGATGACTGGCTCTTCTTACTGACTATGATTTGAACCATTCCTGTGACACTAGTTGTAGATTCCGATGCTTCACTTCACGTTTATTGTATCCCTCTGACCTTCTTATTAACGACGAAACTCAGATATTGCATCGGACTTAAATACAAAAGGCACAATGCCAACTTAAGTACAAGCAGACTGATTCTTCTTAGTGTATATGTTTTGAACCATTCCTGTGACACTAGTTACAGATTCCGATGCTTCACTTCAGGTTTAGTGTATCCCTCTGACCTTCTTATTGACGATGAAACACAGAAATTGCATCGGAAATAAATACAAAAGGCACAATACCGACTTAAGCACATGTAGACTGAATCTTCCTACTGTCTATGTTTTGAACCATTCCTGTGACACTAGTTATAGATTCCGATGCTTCATTTCAGGATTACTGCATCCCTCGGACCTTCTTATTGACGATGAAACACAGATAGTGCATCGGAATTAAATACAAAAGGTACAATGCCAACTTAAGTAGAAGAAGACTGACTCTTCCTACTGTCTATGTTTTGAACCATTCCTGTGACACTAGTTATAGTTTCCGATGCTTCACCTCAGGTTCACTCTATCCCTTGGACCTTCTTATTGACGATGAAACACAGAAATTGCAACGGAGTTAAATACAAAAGGCACAATGCCGACTTAAGTACAAGAAGACTGACTCTTCTTACTGACTGTTTTGAACCATTCCTGTGACACTAGTTATAGATTACGATGCTTCACTTCAGGTTTACTGTATCCCTCTGACCTTCTTATTAACGATGAAACACAGATATTGCATCGGAATTAAATACAAAAGGCACAATGCCGACTTAAGTACAAGAAGACTGACTCTTCTAACTGACTATGTTTTGAACCATTCCTGTGTCACTAGTTATAGATTCCGATGCTTCACTTCTGGTTTACTGTATCCCTTGGACCTTCGTATTGACGATGAAACACAGAAATTGCATGGGAATTAAATACAAAAGGCACAATGCCCAATGAAGTACTAGAAGACTGACTCTTCTTACTGACTATGTTTTGAACCATTCCTGTGACACTAGTTATGGATTCCGATGCTTCACTTCAGGTTTACTGTATCCCTTGGACCTTCGTATTGACGATGAAACACTGAAATTGCATCGGTATTAAATACAAAAGGCACAGTGCCGACCTAAGTACGAGAAGACTGACTCCTCTTACTGACTATATCTTGATTCATTCCTGTGACACTAGTTATAGATTCCGATGCTTCACTTCAGGTTTACTGTATCCCTTGGACCTTATTATTGACGATGAGACGCAGAAATTGCATCGGAATTAAATACAAAAGGCACAATGCCGACTAAAGGACAAGAAGACTGGATCTTCTTACTGCCTATGTTATGAACCATTCCTGTGACACTAGTTATAGATTCAGATGCTTCACTTCAGGTTTACTGTATCCCTCTGACCTTCTCATTGACGATGAAACACAGAAATTGCATCTGAATTAAATGCAAACGGCACAATGCCGACTTAAGTGCAAGAAGACTGACTCTTCTTACTGTCTGTGTTTTGAACCATTCCTGTGACACTAGTTATAGATTCCGATGCTTCACACAAGGTTTACTGTATCCCTTGGACCTTCTTATTGACGATGAAACACCGTAATTGCATCGGAATTAAATAGAAAAGGCACAATGCCGACTTAAGTACAAGAAGACTGACTCTTCTTACTGACTATATCTTGATCCATTCCTGTGACACTAGTTATAGATTCCGATGCTTCACTTCGGGATTACTGTATCCCTTGGACCTTCTTATTGACGATGAAACACAGGAATTGCATCGGAATTAAATACAAAGGGCACAATGCCGACTTAAGTACAAGAAGACTGACTCTTCTTACTGACTATGATTTGAACCATTCCTGTGACACTAGTTGTAGATTCCGATGCTTCACTTCAGGTTTATTGTATCCCTCTGACCTTCGTATTAACGATGAAACACAGATATTGCATCGGAATTAAATACAAAAGGCACAATGCCAACTTAAGTACAAGCAGACTGACTCTTCTTACTGACTATGTTTTGATCCATTCCTGTGACACTAGTTATAGATTCCGATGCTTCACCTCAGGTTCACTGTATCCCTCTGACCTTCTTGTTGACGATGAAACACAGAAATTGCATCGGAATTCAATAGAAAAGGCACAATGCCGTCTTAAGTACAAGCAGACTTACTCTTCTTAGTGTATATGTTTTGAACCATTCCTGTGACACTAGTTAAAGATTCCGATGCTTCACTTCAGGTTTGCTGTATCCCTTGGACCTTCTTATTGACGATGAAACACAGAAATTGCATCGAAAATAAATACAAAAGGCACAATGCCGACCTAAGTACAACAAGACTGCCTCTTCTTACTGGATATGTTTTGAACCATACCTGTGACACTAGTTATAGATTCCGATGCTTCACTTCAGGTTTAGTGTATCCCTCTGACCTTCTTATTGACGATGAAACACAGAAATTGCATCGGAAATAAATACAAAAGGCACAATACCGACTTAAGCACATGTAGACTGAATCTTCCTACTGTCTATGTTTTGAACCATTCCTGTGACACTAGTTATAGATTCCGATGCTTAATTTCAGGATTACTGCATCCCTCGGACCTTCTTATTGACGATGAAACACAGATAGTGCATCGGAATTAAATACAAAAGGTACAATGCCAACTTAAGTAGAAGAAGACTGACTCTTCCTACTGTCTATGTTTTGAACCATTCCTGTGACACTAGTTATAGTTTCCGATGCTTCACCTCAGGTTCACTCTATCCCTTGAACCTTCTTATTGACGATGAAACACAGAAATTGCAACGGAGTTAAATACAAAAGGCACAATGCCGACTTAAGTACAAGAAGACTGACTCTTCTTACTGACTGTTTTGAACCATTCCTGTGACACTAGTTATAGATTACGATGCTTCACTTCAGGTTTACTGTATCCCTCTGACCTTCTTATTAACGATGAAACACAGATATTGCATCGGAATTAAATACAAAAGGCACAATGCCGACTTAAGTACAAGAAGACTGACTCTTCTAACTGACTATGTTTTGAACCATTCCTGTGTCACTAGTTATAGATTCCGATGCTTCACTTCTGGTTTACTGTATCCCTTAGACCTTCGTATTGACGATGAAACACAGAAATTGCATGGGAATTAAATACAAAAGGCACAATGCCCAATGAAGTACTAGAAGACTGACTCTTCGTACTGACTATGTTTTGAACCATTCCTGTGACACTAGTTATGGATTCCGATGCTTCACTTCAGGTTTACTGTATCCCTTGGACCTTCGTATTGACGATGAAACACTGAAATTGCATCGGTATTAAATACAAAAGGCACAGTGCCGACCTAAGTACGAGAAGACTGACTCCTCTTACTGACTATATCTTGATTCATTCCTGTGACACTAGTTATAGATTCCGATGCTTCACTTCAGGTTTACTGTATTCCTTGGACCTTATTATTGACGATGAGACGCAGAAATTGCATCGGAATTAAATACAAAAGGCACAATGCCGACTAAAGGACAAGAAGACTGGATCTTCTTACTGAATATGTTTTGAACCCGTCCTGTGACACTAGTTATAGATTCCGATGCTTCACTTCAGGTTTACTGTATCCCTCTGACCTTCTCATTGACGATGAAACACAGAAATTGCATCTGAATTAAATGCAAAAGGCACAATGCCGACTTAAGTGCAAGAAGACTGACTCTTCTTACTGTCTGTGTTTTGAACCATTCCTGTGACACTAGTTATAGATTCCGATGCTTCACACAAGGTTTACTGTATCCCTTGGACCTTCTTATTGACGATGAAACACCAAAATTGCATCGGAATTAAATAGAAAAGGCACAATGCCGACTTAGGTACAAGAACTGTCTCTTCTTACTGTCTATGTTTTGAACCATTCCTGTGACACTAGTTTTGGATTCCGATGCTTCACTTCAGGTTTACTGTATCCCTTGGACCTTCTTATTGACGATGAAACACAGAAATTGCATAGGAATTAAATAGAAAAGGCACAATGCCGACTTAAGTACAAGAAGACTGACTCTTCCTACTGTCTATGTTTTGAACCATTCCTGTGACACTAGTTATAGATTCCGATGCTTCACCTCAGGTTCACTGTATCCCACTGACCTTCTTATTGACGATGAAACACAGAAATTGCATCAGAATTAAATACAAAAGGCACAATGCCGTATTTAGTACAAGCAGACTGACTCTTATTAGTGTCTATGTTTGAACCATTCCTGTGACGCTAGTTAAAGATTCCGATGCTTCACTTCAGGTTTACTGTATCCGTTGGACCTTCTTGTTGACGATGAAACACAGAAATTGCATCGGAATTGAATACAAAAGGCACAATGCCTACTTAGTACAAGATGACTGGCTCTTCTTACTGAGTATGTTTTGAACCATTCCTGTGACACTAGTTGTTGATTCCGAGGCTTCACTTCAGGTTTACTGTATCCCTAGGACCTTCTTATTGACGATGAAACACAGAAATTGCATCGGAACTAAATACAAAAGGCACAATGCCGACTTAAGTATAAGAAGACTGACTCTTTACTGCTGTCTATGTTTGAACCATTCCTGTGACATTAGTTATAGATTCCGATGCTTCACTTCAGGGTTACTGTATCCTTTGGACCTTCTTATTGGCGACGAAACACAGAAATTGCATCCTAATTAAATAGAAAATGCTTAATGCCGACTTAAGAAGACTTACCCTTCTTACTGACTATGATTTGAACCATTCCTGTGACACTAGTTTTGGATTCCGATGCTTCACTTCAGGTTTACTGTATCCCTTGGACCTTCTTATTGACGATGAAACACAGAAATTTCATCGGAATTAAATACAAAAGGCACAATGTCGACTTAAGTACAAGAAGACTGACTCTTCTTACTGACTATATCTTGTTCCATTCCTGTGACTCTAGTTATAGATTCCGATGCTTCACTTCGGGATTACTGTATCCCTTGGACCTTCTTATTGACGATGAAACACAGGAATTGCATCGGAATTAAATACAAAAGGCACAATGCCGACTTAAGTACAAGAAGACTGACTCTTCTTACTGACTATGATTTGAACCATTCCTGTGACACTAGTTGTAGATTCCGATGCTTCACTTCAGGTTTATTGTATCCCTCTGACCTTCTTATTAACGATGAAACACAGATATTGCATCGGAATTAAATACAAAAGGCACAATGCCAACTTAAGTACAAGCAGACTGACTCTTCTTGCTGACTATGTTTTGATCCATTCCTGTGACACTAGTTATAGATTCCGATGCTTCACCTCAGGTTCACTGTATCCCTCTGACCTTCTTATTGACGATGAAACACAGAAATTGCATCGGAATTGAATAGAAAAGGCACAATGCCATCTTAAGTACAAGCAGACTGACTCTTCTTAGTGTCTATGTTTTGAACCATTCCTGTGACACTAGTTAAAGATTCCGATGCTTCACTTCAGGTTTGCTGTATCCCTTGGACCTTCTTATTGATGATGAAACACAGAAATTGCATCGAAAATAAATACAAAAGGCACAATGCCGACCTAAGGACAACAAGACTGACTCTTCTTACTGAATATGTTTTGAACCATTCCTGTGTCACTAGTTATAGATTCCGATGCTTCACTTCAGGTTTAGTGTATCCCTCGGACCTTCTTAATGACGATGAAACACAGATAGTGCATCGGAATTAAATACTAAAGGCACAATGCCGACTTAAGTACAAGAACACTGACTCTTCTTACTGACTATATATTGATCCATTCCTGTGACACTAGTTATAGATTCGGATGCTTCACTTCAGGTTTACTGTATACCTTGGACCTTCTTATTGACGACGAAACACAGAAATTGCATCGGAATTGAATACAAAAGGCACAATCCCTACTAAAGTACAAGATGACTGGCTCTTCTTACTGGGTATGTTTTGAACCATTCCTGTGACACTAGTTATAGATTCCGATGCTTCACCTCAGGTCCACTGTATCCCTCTGACCTTCTTATTGACGATGAAACACAGAAATTGCATCGGAATTAAATAGAAAAGGCACAATGTCGTCTTAAGTACAAGCAGACTGACTCTTCTTAGTGTCTATGTTTTGAACCATTCCTGTGACGCTAGTTACAGATTCCGATGCTTCACTTCAGGTTTACTGTTTCCCTTGGACCTTCTTATTGACGATGAAACACAGATATTGCATCGGAATTAAATACAAAAGGCAAAATGGCGACTTAAGTACAAGAAGACTGACTCTTCTTACTGACTGTTTTGAACCATTCCTGTGACACTAGATATAGATTCCGATGCTTCACTTCAGGTTTACTGTATCCCTCTGACGTTCTTATTAACGATGAAACACAGAAATTTCATCGGAATTAAATACAAAAGGCACAATGCCGACTTACGTACAATAAAACTGACTCTTCTTACTGACTATGTTTTGAACCATTCCTGTGACACTAGTTATAGATTCCGATGCTTCACTTCAGGTTTACTGTATCCCTTGGACCTTCTTATTGACGATGAAACACAGATATTGCATCGGAATTAAATACAAAAGGCACAATGCCGACTTAGGTACAAGCAGACTGACTCTTCTTACTGACTATGTTTTGATCTATTCCTGTGACACTAGTTATAGATTCCGATGCTTCACTTCTGGTTTACTGTATCCCTTGGACCTTCGAATTGACGACGAAACACAAAAATTGCATCGGAATTAAATAGAAAAGGCACAATGCCGACTTAAGTACAAGCAGACTGACTCTTCTCACTGGATATGTTTTGAACCATTCCTGTGACACTAGTTATAGATTCCGATGCTTCACTTTAGGTTCACTCTATCCCTTGGACATTCTTATTGACGATGAAACACAGAAATTGCAACGGAGTTGAATACAAAAGGCACAATGCCGACTTAAGTACAAGAAGACTGACTCTTCTTACTGACTATGTTTTGAACCATTCCTGTGACACTACTTATAGATTCCGATGCTTCACTTCTGGTTTACTGTATCCCTTGGACCGTCGTATTGACGATGAAACACAGAAATTGCATCGGAATTAGATACAAAAGGCACAATGCCGACTTAAGTACAAAAAGACTGACTCTTCTTACTGACTATATCTTGTTCCATTCCTGTGACACTAGTTATAGATTCCGATGCTTCACTTCAGGTTTACTGTATCCCTTGGACCTTCTAAATGAAGATGAAATACAGAAATTGCATCGGAATTAAATACAAAAGGCACAATGTCGATTTAAGTACAAGATGACTGACTCTTCTTACTGACTCTACCTTGATCCATTCCTGTGACACTAGTTATAGATTCCGATGCTTCACTTCGGGTTTACTGTATCCCTTGGACCTTCTTATTGACGATGAAACACAGAAATTGCATTGGAATTAAATACTAAAGGCACAAAGCCGACTTAAGTACAAGAAGACTGACTCTTCTTACTGACTATGATTTGAACCATTCCTGTGACACTAGTTGTAGATTCCGATGCTTCACTTCAGGTTTATTGTATCCCTCTGACCTTCCTATTAACGATGAAACACAGATATTGCATCGGAATTAAATACAAAAGGCACAATGCCGACTTAAGTACAAACAGACTGACTCTTCTTACTGTCTGTGTTTTGAACCATTCCTGTGACACTAGTTATAGATTCCGATGCTTCACACAAGGTTTACTGTATCCCTTGGACCTTCTTATTGACGATGAAACACAGAAATTGCATCGAAAATAAATACAAAAGGCACAATGCCGACCTAAGTACAACAAGACTGACTCTTCTTACTGGATATGTTTTGAACCATTCCTGTGACACTAGTTATAGATTCCGATACTTCACTTCAGGTTTAGTGTATCCCTCTGACCTTCGTATTGACGATGAAACACAGAAATTGCATCGGAAATAAATACAAAAGGCACAATACCGACTTAAGTACATGTAGACTGAATCTTCCTACTGTCTATGATTTGAACCATTCCTATGTCACTAGTTATAGATTCCGATGCTTCACTTCTGGTTTACTGTATCCCTTGGACCTTCGTATTGACGATGAAACACAGAAATTGCATGGGAATTAAATACAAAAGGCACAATACCCAATGAAGTACAAGAAGACTGACTCTTCTTACTGACTATGTTTTGAACCATTCCTTTGACACTAGTTATGGATTCCGATGCTTCACTTCAGGTTTACTGTATCCCTTGGACCTTCGTATTGACGATGAAACACTGAAATTGCATCGGTATTAAATACAAAAGGCACAGTGCCGACCTAAGTACGAGAAGACTGACTCCTCTTACTGACTATACCTTGATTCATTCCTGTGACACTAGTTATAGATTCCGATGCTTCACTTCAGGTTTACTGTATCCCTGGGACCCTATTGTTGACGATGAAACACAGAAATTGCATCGGAATTAAATACAAAAGGCACAATGCCGACTAAAGGACAAGTAGACTCGATCTTCTTACTGCCTATGTTTTGAAAAATTCCTGTGACACTAGTTATAGATTCCGATGCTTCACACAAGGTTTACTGTATCCCTTGGACCTTCTTATTGACGATGAAACACCAAAATTGCATCGGAATTAAATAGAAAAGGCACAATGCCGACTTAGGTACAAGAACTGTCTCTTCTTACTGTCTATGTTTTGAACCATTCCTGTGACACTAGTTTTGGATTCCGATGCTTCACTTCAGGTTTACTGTATCCCTTGGACCTTCTTATTGACGATGAAACACAGAAATTGCATAGGAATTAAATAGAAAAGGCACAATGCCGACTTAAGTACAAGAAGACTGACTCTTCCTACTGTCTATGTTTTGAACCATTCCTGTGACACTAGTTATAGATTCCGATGCTTCACCTCAGGTTCACTGTATCCCACTGACCTTCTTATTGACGATGAAACACAGAAATTGCATCAGAATTAAATACAAAAGGCACAATGCCGTATTTAGTACAAGCAGACTGACTCTTATTAGTGTCTATGTTTTGAACCATTCCTGTGACGCTAGTTAAAGATTCCGATGCTTCACTTCAGGTTTACTGTATCCGTTGGACCTTCTTGTTGACGATGAAACACAGAAATTGCATCGGAATTGAATACAAAAGGCACAATGCCTACTTAGTACAAGATGACTGGCTCTTCTTACTGAGTATGTTTTGAACCATTCCTGTGACACTAGTTGTTGATTCCGAGGCTTCACTTCAGGTTTACTGTATCCCTAGGACCTTCTTATTGACGATGAAACACAGAAATTGCATCGGAACTAAATACAAAAGGCACAATGCCGACTTAAGTATAAGAAGACTGACTCTTTACTGCTGTCTATGTTTGAACCATTCCTGTGACATTAGTTATAGATTCCGATGCTTCACTTCAGGGTTACTGTATCCTTTGGACCTTCTTATTGGCGACGAAACACAGAAATTGCATCCTAATTAAATAGAAAATGCTTAATGCCGACTTAAGAAGACTTACCCTTCTTACTGACTATGATTTGAACCATTCCAGTGACACTAGTTTTGGATTCCGATGCTTCACTTCAGGTTTACTGTATCCCTTGGACCTTCTTATTGACGATGAAACACAGAAATTTCATCGGAATTAAATACAAAAGGCACAAAGTCGACTTAAGTACAAGAAGACTGACTCTTCTTACTGACTATATCTTGTTCCATTCCTGTGACTCTAGTTATAGATTCCGATGCTTCACTTCGGGATTACTGTATCCCTTGGACCTTCTTATTGACGATGAAACACAGGAATTGCATCGGAATTAAATACAAAAGGCACAATGCCGACTTAAGTACAAGAAGACTGACTCTTCTTACTGACTATGATTTGAACCATTCCTGTGACACTAGTTGTAGATTCCGATGCTTCACTTCAGGTTTATTGTATCCCTCTGACCTTCTTATTAACGATGAAACACAGATATTGCATCTGAATTAAATACAAAAGGCACAATGCCAACTTAAGTACAAGCAGACTGACTCTTCTTGCTGACTATGTTTTGATCCATTCCTGTGACACTAGTTATAGATTCCGATGCTTCACCTCAGGTTCACTGTATCCCTCTGACCTTCTTATTGACGATGAAACACAGAAATTGCTTCGGAATTGAATAGAAAAGGCACAATGCCATCTTAAGTACAAGCAGACTGACTCTTCTTAGTGTCTATGTTTTGAACCATTCCTGTGACACTAGTTAAAGATTCCGATGCTTCACTTCAGGTTTGCTGTATCCCTTGGACCTTCTTATTGATGATGAAACACAGAAATTGCATCGAAAATAAATACAAAAGGCACAATGCCGACCTAAGTACAACAAGACTGACTCTTCTTACTGGATATGTTTTGAACCATTCCTGTGACACTAGTTATAGATTCCGATGCTTCACTTCAGGTTTAGTGTATCCCTCGGACCTTCTTAATGACGATGAAACACAGATAGTGCATCGGAATTAAATACAAAAGGCACAATGCCGACTTAAGTACAAGAAGATTGACTCTTCTTACTGAATATGTTTTGAACCATTCCTGTGTCACTAGTTATAGATTCCGATGCTTCACTTCTGGTTTACTGTATCCCTTGGACCTTCGTATTGACGATGAAACACAGAAATTGCATCGGAATTAAATAGAAAAGGCACAATGCCGACTTAAGTACAAGAACACTGACTCTTCTTACTGACTATATATTGATCCATTCCTGTGACACTAGTTATAGATTCGGATGCTTCACTTCAGGTTTACTGTATACCTTGGACCTTCTTATTGACGACGAAACACAGAAATTGCATCGGAATTGAATACAAAAGGCACAATGCCTACTAAAGTACAAGATGACTGGCTCTTCTTACTGGGTATGTTTTGAACCATTCCTGTGACACTAGTTATAGATTCCGATGCTTCACCTCAGGTCCACTGTATCCCTCTGACCTTCTTATTGACGATGAAACACAGAAATTGCATCGGAATTAAATAGAAAAGGCACAATGCCGTCTTAAGTACAAGCAGACTGACTCTTCTTAGTGTCTATATTTTGAACCATTCCTGTGACGCTAGTTACAGATTCCGATGCTTCACTTCAGGTTTACTGTTTCCCTTGGACCTTCTTATTGACGATGAAACACAGATATTGCATCGGAATTAAATACAAAAGGCAAAATGGCGACTTAAGTACAAGAAGACTGACTCTTCTTACTGACTGTTTTGAACCATTCCTGTGACACTAGATATAGATTCCGATGCTTCACTTCAGGTTTACTGTATCCCTCTGACGTTCTTATTAACGATGAAACACAGAAATTTCATCGGAATTAAATACAAAAGGCACAATGCCGACTTACGTACAAGAAAACTGACTCTTCTTACTGACTATGTTTTGAACCATTCCTGTGACACTAGTTATAGATTCCGATGCTTCACTTCAGGTTTACTGTATCCCTTGGACCTTCTTATTGACGATGAAACACAGATATTGCATCGGAATTAAATACAAAAGGCACAATGCCGACTTAGGTACAAGCAGACTGACTCTTCTTACTGACTATGTTTTGATCTATTCCTGTGACACTAGTTATAGATTCCGATGCTTCACTTCTGGTTTACTGTATCCCTTGGACCTTCGTATTGACGACGAAACACAAAAATTGCATCGGAATTAAATAGAAAAGGCACAATGCCGACTTAAGTACAAGCAGACTGACTCTTCTCACTGGATATGTTTTGAACCATTCCTGTGACACTAGTTATAGATTCCGATGCTTCACTTCAGGTTCACTCTATCCCTTGGACCTTCTTATTGACGATGAAACACAGAGATTGCAACGGAGTTGAATACAAAAGGCACAATGCCGACTTAAGTACAAGAAGACTGACTCTTCTTACTGACTATGTTTTGAACCATTCCTGTGACACTACTTATAGATTCCGATGCTTCACTTCTGGTTTACTGTATCCCTTGGACCGTCGTATTGACGATGAAACACAGAAATTGCATCGGAATTAGATACAAAAGGCACAATGCCGACTTAAGTACAAAAAGACTGACTCTTCTTACTGACTATATCTTGTTCCATTCCTGTGACACTAGTTATAGATTCCGATGCTTCACTTAAGGTTTACTGTATCCCTTGGACCTTCTAAATGACGATGAAATACAGAAATTGCATCGGAATTAAATACAAAAGGCACAATGTCGATTTAAGTACAAGATGACTGACTCTTCTTACTGACTCTACCTTGATCCATTCCTGTGACACTAGTTATAGATTCCGATGCTTCACTTCGGGTTTACTGTATCCCTTGGACCTTCTTATTGACGATGAAACACAGAAATTGCATTGGAATTAAATACTAAAGGCACAAAGCCGACTTAAGTACAAGAAGACTGACTCTTCTTACTGACTATGATTTGAACCATTCCTGTGACACTAGTTGTAGATTCCGATGCTTCACTTCAGGTTTATTGTATCCCTCTGACCTTCTTATTAACGATGAAACACAGATATTGCATCGGAATTAAATACAAAAGGCACAATGCCGACTTAAGTACAAGCAGACTGACTCTTCTTACTGTCTGTGTTTTGAACCATTCCTGTGACACTAGTTATAGATTACGATGCTTCACTTCCGGTTTACTGTATCCCTTGGACCTTCGTATTGACGATGAAACACAGAAATTGCATCGGAATTAAATAGAAAAGGCACAATTCCGTCTTAAGTACAAGCAGACTGACTCTTCTTAGTGTCTATGTTTTGAACCAATCCTGTGACGCTAGTTAAAGATTCCGATGCTTCACTTCAGGTTTACTGTATCCGTTGGACCTTCTTATTGACGATGAAACACAGAAATTGCATCGGAATTAAATACAAAAGGCACAAAGCCGACTTAAGTACAAGAAGACTGACTCTTCTTACTGACTATGATTTGAACCATTCCTGTGACACTAGTTGTAGATTCCGATGCTTCACTTCAGGTCTATTGTATCCCTCTGACCTTCTTATTAACGATGAAACACAGATATTGCATCGGAAATAAATACAAAAGGCACAATGCCGACTTAAGTACAAGCAGACTGACGCTTCTTACTGACTATGTTTGATCCATTCCTGTGACACTAGTTATAGATTCCGATGCTTCACTTCTGGTTTACTGTATCCCTTGGACCTTCGTATTGACGACGCAACACAAAAATTGCATCGGAATTAAATACAAAAGGCACAATGCTGACTCAAGTACAAGAAGACTGACTCTTCCTACTGACTATGTTTGAACGAATCCTGTGACATTAGTTATTGCTTCCGATGCATCACTTCAGGTTTACAGTATACTTTCGACCTTCCTATTGGCGACGAAACACAGAAATTGCATCGGAACAAAATACAAAAGGCACAATGCCGACTTAAGTACAAGAAGACTGACTCTTCCTACTGTCTATGTTTGAACGAATTATGTGACATTAGTGTTAGATTCCGATGCTTCACTTCAAGTTTACTGTATCCTTTGGACCTTCCTATTGGCGACGAAACACAGAAATTGCATCGGAATTAAATAGAAGAGGCACAATGCCGACTTAAGTACAAGCAGACTGACTCTTCTCACTGGATATGTTTTGAACCATTCCTGTGACACTAGTTGTATTTTCCGATGCTTCACTTCAGGATTAGTGTATCCCTGTGACCTTCTTATTGACGATGAAACACAGAAATTGCATCGGAAATAAATACAAAAGGCACAATACCGGCTTAAGTACATGTAGACTGAATCTTCCTACTGTCTATGTTTTGTACCATTCCTGTGACACTAGTTACAGATTCCGATGCTTCATTTCAGGATTACTGCATCCCTTGGACCTTCGTAATGACGATGAAACACAGATAGTGCATCGGAATTAAAAACAAAAGGTACAATGCCGACTAAGGTACAAGAAGACTGACTCTTCTTACTGACTGATTTGAACCATTCCTGTGACACTAGTTATAGATTACGATGCTTCACTTCAGGTTTACAGTATCCCTCTGACCTTCTTATTAACGATGAAACACAGATATTGCATCGGAATTAAATACAAAAGGCACAATGCCGACTTAAGTACAAGAAGACTGACTCTTCTTACTGACTATGTTTTGAACCATTCCTGTGTCACTAGTTATAGATTCAATGCTTCACTTCTGGTTTACTGTATCCCTTGGACCTTCGTATTGACGATGAAACACAGAAATTGCATGGGAATTAAATACAAAAGGCTCAATGCCCAATGACGTACAAGAAGACTGACTCTTCTTACTGACTATGTTTTGAACCATTCCTGTGACACTAGTTATGGATTTCGATGTTTCACTTCAGGTTTACTGTATCCCTTGGACCTTATTATTGACGATGAAACACAGAAATTGCATCGGAATTAAATACAAAAGGCACAATGCCGACTAAAGGACAAAAAGACTGGATGTTCTTACTGCCTATGTTTTGCACCATTCCTGTGACACTAGTTATAGATTCCGATGCTTCACTTCAGGTTTACTGTATCCCTCTGACCTTCTCATTGACGATGAAACACAGAAATTGCATCTTAATTAAATACAAAAAGCACAATGCCGACTTAAGTGCAAGAAGACTGACTCTTCTTAGTGTCTATGATTTGAACCATTCCTGTGACACTAGTTATAGATTCCGATGCTTCACACAAGGTTTACTGTATCCCTTGGACCTTCTTATTGACGATGAAACACCGAAATTGCATCGGAATTAAATAGAAAAGGCACAATGCCGACTTAGGTACAAGAAGACTGTCTCTTCTTACTGTCTATGTTTGAACCATTCCTGTGACACTAGTTATGGATTCCGATGCTTCACTTCAGGTTTACTGTATCCCTTGGACCTTCTTATTGACGATGAAACACAGAAATTGCATCGGAATTAAATACAAAAGGCACAATGCCGACTTAAGTACAAGAACACTGTCTCTTCTTACTGACTATATATTGATCCATTCCTGTGACACTAGTTATAGATTCGGATGGTTCACTTACGGTTTACTGTATACCTTGGACCTTCTTATTGACGACGAAACACAGAAATTGCATCGGAATTAAATACAAAAGGCACAATGCCGACTTAAGTACAAGAAGACTGACTCTTCTTAGTGTCTATGTTTTGAACCATTCCTGTGACGCTAGTTAAAGATTCCGATGCTTCACTTCAGGTTTACTGTATCCGTTGGACCTTCTTATTGACGATGAAACACAGAAATTGCATCGGAATTGAATACAGAAGGCACAATGCCTACTTAAGTACAAGATGACTGGCTCTTCTAACTGAGTATGTTTTGAACCATTCCTGTGACACTAGTTGTAGATTCCGAGGCTTCACTTCAGGTTTACTGTATCCCTAGGACCTTCTTATTAACGATGAAACACAGAAATTGCATCGGAACTAAAGACAAAAGGCACAATGCCGACTTAAGTATAAGAAGACTGACTCTTTACTGCTGTCTATGTTTGAACCATTCCTGTGACATTAGTTATAGATTCCGATGCTTCACTTCAGTGTTACTGTATCCCTTGGACCTTCTAATTGACGATGAAACACAGAAATTGCATCGGAATTAAATACCAAAGGCACAATGTCGATTTAAGTACAAGATGACTGACTCTTCTTACTGACTCTATCTTGATCCATTCCTGTGACACTAGTTATAGATTCCGATGCTTCACTTCGGGTTTACTGTATCCCTTGGACCTTCTTATTGACGATGAAACACAGAAATTGCATCGGAATTAAATACAAAAGGCACAATGCCGACTTAAGTACAAGAAGACTGACTCTTCTTACTGACTATGATTTGAACCATTCCTGTGACACTAGTTGTAGATTCCGATTCTTCACTTCAGGTTTATTGTATCCCTCTGACCTTCTTATTAACGATGAAACACAGATATTGCATCGGAATTAAATACAAAAGGCACAATGCCGACTTAAGTACAAGCAGACTGACTCTTCTTACTGACTATGTTTTGATCCATTCCTGTGACACTAGTTATAGATTACGATGCTTCACTTCTGGTTTACTGTATCCCTTGGACCTTCGTATTGACGACAAAACACAGAAATTGCATCGGAACTAAATACAAAAGGCACAATGCCGACTTAAGTGTAAGAAGACTGACTCTTTACTGCTGTCTATGTTTGAACCAGTCCTGTGACATTAGTTATAGATTCCGATGCTTCACTTCAGGGTTACTGTATCCTTTGGACCTTCTTATTGGCGACGAAACAGAGAAATTGCATCGGAATTAAATAGAAAATGCACAATGCCGACTTAAGTACAAGAAGACTGACTCTTCTTACTGTCTATGTTTCGAACCATTGCTGTGACACTAGTTATATATTCCGATGCTTCACCTCAGGTCCACTGTATCCCTCTGACCTTCTTATTGACGATGAAACACAGAAATTGCATCGGAATTAAATAGAAAAGGCACAATGCCGACCTAAGTACAAGCAGACTGACTCTTCTTAATGTCTATGTTTTGAACCATTCCTGTGACACTAGTTATGGATTTCGATGCTTCACTTCAGGTTTACTGTATCCCTTGGACCTTCGTATTGACGATGAAAAACTGAAATAGCATCGGTATTAAATACAAAAGGCACAGTGCCGACCTAAGTACGAGAAGACTGACTCCTCTTACTGACTATACCTTTAATCATTCCTGTGACACTAGTTATAGATTGCGATGCTACACTTCAGGTTTACTGTATCCCTTGGACCTTATTATTGACGATGAAACACAGAAATTGCATCGGAATTAAATACAAAAGGCACAATGCCGACTAAAGGACAAAAAGACTGGATGTTCTTACTGCCTATGTTTTGCACCATTCCTGTGACACTAGTTATAGATTCCGATGCTTCACTTCAGGTTTACTGTATCCCTCTGACCTTCTCATTGACGATGAAACACAGAAATTGCATCTTAATTAAATACAAAAACACAATGCCGACTTAAGTGCAAGAAGACTGACTCTTCTTAGTGTCTATGTTTTGAACCATTCCTGTGACACTAGTTATAGATTCCGATGCTTCACACAAGGTTTACTGTATCCCTTGGACCTTCTTATTGACGATGAAACACAGAAATTGCATCGGAATTAAATACAAAATGCACAATGCCGACTTAAGTACAAGAACACTGTCTCTTCTTACTGACTATATATTGATCCATTCCTGTGACACTAGTTATAGATTCGGATGCTTCACTTACGGTTTACTGTATACCTTGGACCTTCTTATTGACGACGAAACACAGAAATTGCATCGGAATTAAATACAAAAGGCACAATGCCGACTTAAGTACAAGAAGACTGACTCTTCTTAGTGTCTATGTTTTGAACCATTCCTGTGACGCTAGTTAAAGATTCCGATGCTTCACTTCAGGGTTACTGTATCCTTTGGACCTTCTTATTGGCGACGAAACAGAGAAATTGCATCGGAACTAAAGACAAAAGGCACAATGCCGACTTAAGTATAAGAAGACTGACTCTTTACTGCTGTCTATGTTTGAAAAATTCCTGTGACATTAGTTATAGATTCCGATGCTTCACTTCAGTGTTACTGTATCCCTTGGACCTTCTAATTGACGATGAAACACAGAAATTGCATCGGAATTAAATACCAAAGGCACAATGTCGACTTAAGTACAAGATGACTGACTCTTCTTACTGACTCTATCTTGATCCATTCCTGTGACACTAGTTATAGATTACGATGCTTCACTTCAGGGTTACTGTATCCTTTGGACCTTCTTATTGGCGACGAAACAGAGAAATTGCATCGGAATTAAATAGAAAATGCACAATGCCGACGTAAGTACAAGAAGACTGACTCTTCTTACTGTCTATGTTTCGAACCATTGCTGTGACACTAGTTATATATTCCGATGCTTCACCTCAGGTCCACTGTATCCCTCTGACCTTCTTATTGACGATGAAACACAGAAATTGCATCGGAATTAAATAGAAAAGGCACAATGCCGACTTAAGTACAAGAAGACTGACTCTTCTTACTGACTATGATTTGAACAATTCCTGTGACACTAGTTGTAGATTCCGATGCTTCACTTCTGGTTTACTGTATCCCTTGGACCGTCGTATTGATGATGAAACACTGAAATTTCATCGGAATTGATTACAAAAGGCACAATGCCGACTTACGTACAAGAAGACTGACTCTTCTTACTGACTATGTTTTGAACCATTCCTGTGACATTAGTTATGGATTCCGATGCTTCACTTCAGGTTTACTGTATCCCATGGACCTTCTTATTGACGATGAAACACAGAAATTGCATCGGAATTACATACAAAAGGCACAATGCCGACTTAAGAACAACAAGACTGACTCTTCTTAGTGTCTATGTTTTGAACCATTCCTGTGACGCTAGTTAAAGATTCCGATGATTCACTTCAGGTTTACTGTATCCGTTGGACCTTCTTATTGACGATGAAACACAGAAGTTGCATCGGAATTGAATACAAAAGGCACAATGCCTACTTAAATACAAGATGACTGGCTCTTCTTACTGAGTATGTTTTGAACCATTCCTGTGACACTAGTTGTAGATTCCGAGGCTTCACTTCAGGTTTACTGTATCCCTCTGACCTTCTTATTGACGATGAAACACAGAAATTGCTTCGGAACTAAATACAAAAGGCACAATGCCGACTTAAGAATAAGAAGACTGACTCTTTACTGCTGTCTATGTTTGAACCATTCCTGTGACATTAGTTATAGATTCCGATGCTTCACTTCAGGGTTACTGTATCCTTTGGACATTCTTATTGGTGACGAAACACAGAAATTGCATCGGAATTAAATACAAAAGAAACAATGCCGAATTAAGTACAAGAAGGCTGACCCTTCTTACTGTCTATGTTTCGAACCATTGCTGTGACACTAGTTATATATTCCGATGCTTCACCTCAGGTCCACTGTATCCCTCTGACCTTCTTATTGACGATGAAACACAGAAATTGCATCGGAATTAAATAGAAAAGGCACAATGCCGACTTAAGTACAAGAAGACTGACTCTTCTTACTGACTATGATTTGTACAATTCCTGTGACACTAGTTGTAGATTCCGATGCTTCACTTCTGGTTTACTGTATCCCTTGGACCGTCGTATTGATGATGAAACACTGAAATTTCATCGGAATTGAATACAAAAGGCACAATGCCGACTTACGTACAAGAAGACTGACTCTTCTTACTGACTATGTTTTGAACCATTCCTGTGACACTAGTTATGGATTCCGATGCTTCACTTCAGGTTTACTGTATCCCATGGACCTTCTTATTGACGATGAAACACAGAAATTGCATCGGAATTATATACAAAAGGCACAATGCCGACTTAAGTACAACAAGACTGACTCTTCTTACTGACTATATCTTGATCCATTCCTGTGACACTAGTTATAGATTCCGATGCTTCACTTCAGGTTTACTGTATCCCTTGGACCTTCATATTGACGATGAAACACAGAAACTGCATCGGAATTAAATACAAGAGAAACAATGCCGAATTAAGTACAAGAAGGCTGACTCTTCTTACTGTCTATGTTTTGAACCGTTCCTGTGACACTTGTTATAGAGTCCGATGCTTCACTCCAGGTTTACTGTATCCCTTGGACCTTCTTATTGACGATGAAACACAGAAATTACATCGCAATTAAATACAAAAGACACAATGCTGACTTAAGAACAAGAAGACTGAATCTTCTTACTGCCTATGTTTTGAACCATTCCTGTGACACTAGTTATAGATTCCGATGCTTCACTTCAGGCTTACTGTATCCCTCTGACCTTCTTATTGACGATGAAACACAGAAATTGCATCGGAATTAAATACAAAAGGCACAATGCATACTTAAGAAGACTTACTCTTCTTACTGACTATGTTTTGAACCATTCCTGTGACACTAGTTTTGTATTCCGATGCTTCACTTCAGGTTTACTGTATCCCTTGGACCTTCTAATTGACGATGGAACACAGAAATTGCATCGGAATTAAATACAAAAGGCACAATGTCGACTTAAGTACAAGATGGCTGACTCTTCTTACTGACTCTATCTTGATCCATTCCTGTGACACTAGTTATAGATTCCGATGCTTCACTTCGGGTTTACTGTATCCCTTGGACCTTCTTATTGACGATGAAACACAGAAATTGCATCGGAATTAAATACAAAAGGCACAATGCCGACTTAAGTACAAGCAGACTGACTCTTCTTAATGTCTATGTTTTGAACCATTCCTGTGACACTAGTTATAGTTTCCGATGCTTCACCTCAAGTCCACTGTATCCCTCTGACCTTCTTATTGACGATGAAACACAGAAATTGCTTCGGAATTAAATACAAAAGGCACAATGCCTAAGTAAGAAGACTTACTCTTCTTACTGACTATGTTTTGAACAATTCCTGTGACACTAGTTTTGGATTCCGATGCTTCACTTCCGGTATACTGTATCCCTTGGACCTTCGTATTGACGATGAAACACAGAAATTGCATCGGAATTAAATAGAAAAGGCACAATGCCGTCTTAAGTACAAGCAGACTGACTCTTCTTAGTGTCTATGTTTTGAACCATTCCTGTGACGCTAGTTAAAGATTCCGATGCTTCACTTCAGGTTTACTGTATCCGTTGGACCTTCGTATTGACGATGAAACACAGAAATTGCATCGGAATTGAATACAAAAGGCACAATGCCTACTTAAGTACAAGATGACTGGCACTTCTTACTGAGTATGTTTTGAACCATTCCTGTGACACTAGTTGTAGATTCCGAGGCTTCACTTCAGGTTTACTGTATCCCTCTGACCTTCTTGTTGACGATGAAACACAGAAATTGCTTCGGAACTAAATACAAAAGGCACAATGCCGACTTAAGTGTAAGAAGACTGACTCTTTACTGCTGTCTATTTTAGAACCATTCCTGTGACATTAGTTATAGATTCCGATGCTTCACTTCAGGGTTACTGTATCCTTTGGACATTCTTATTGGTGACGAAACACAGAAATTGCATCGGAATTAAATAGAAAATGCACAATGCCGACTTAAGTACAAGAAGACTGACTCTTCTTACTGTCTATGTTTCGAACCATTGCTGTGACACTAGTTATATATTCCAATGCTTCACCTCAGGTCCACTGTATCCCTCTGACCTTCTTATTGACGATGAAACACAGAAATTGCATCGGAATTAAATAGAAAAGGCACAATGCCGACTTAAGTACAAGAAGACTGACTCTTCTTACTGACTATGATTAGTACAATTCCTGTGACACTAGTTGTAGATTCCGATGCTTCACTTCTGGTTTACTGTATCCCTTGGACCGTCGAATTGATGATGAAACACTGAAATTTCATCGGAATTGAATACAAAAGGCACAATGCCGACTTACGTACAAGAAGACTGACTCTTCTTACTGACTATGTTTTGAACCATTCCTGTGACACTAGTTATGGATTCCGATGCTTCACTTCAGGTTTACTGTATCCCATGGACCTTCTTATTGACGATGAAAGACAGAAATTGCATCGGAATTAGATACAAAAGGCACAATGCCGACTTAAGTACAACAAGACTGACTCTTCTTACTGACTATATCTTGATCCATTCCTGTGACACTAGTTATAGATTCCGATGCTTCACTCCAGGTTTACTGTACCCCTTGGACCTTCTTGTTGACGATGAAACACAGAAATTACATCGCAATTAAATACAAAAGACACAATGCTGACTTAAGAACAAGAAGACTGAATCTTCTTACTGCCTATGTTTTGAACCATTCCTGTGACACTAGTTATAGATTCCGATGCTTCACTTCAGGCTTACTGTATCCCTCTGACCTTCTTATTGACGATGAAACACAGAAAGTGCATCGGAATTAAATACAAAAGGCACAATGCATACTTAAGAAGACTTACTCTTCTTACTGACTATGTTTTGAACCATTCCTGTGACACTAGTTTTGTATTCCGATGCTTCACTTCAGGTTTACTGTATCCCTTGGACCTTCTAATTGACGATGAAACACAGAAATTGCATCGGAATTAAATACAAAAGGCACAATGTCGACATAAGTACAAGATGACTGACTCTTCTTACTGACTATGATTTGAACCATTCCTGTGACACTAGTTGTAGATTCCGATGCTTCACTTCAGGTTTATTGTATCCCTCTGACCTTCTTATTAACGATGAAACACAGATATTGCATCGGAATGAAATACAAAAGGCACAATGCCGACTTAAGTACAAGCAGACTGACTCTTCTTACTGACTATGTTTTGATCCATTCCTGTGACACTAGTTATAGATTACGATGCTTCACTTCTGGTTTACTGTATCCCTTGGACCTTCGTATTGACGACGAAACACAGAAATTGCATCGGAACTAAATACAAAAGGCACAATGCCGACTTAAGTATAAGAAGACTGACTCTTTACTGCTGTCTATGTTTGAACCAATACTGTGACATTAGTTATAGATTCCGATGCTTCACTTCAGGGTTACTGTATCCTTTGGACCTTCTTATTGGCGACAAAACAGAGAAATTGCATCGGAATTAAATAGAAAATGCACAATGCCGACTTAAGTACAAGAAGACTGACTCTTCTTACTGACTATGATTTGAACCATTCCTGTGACACTAGTTATAGATTCCGATGCTTCACTTCAGGTTTACTGTATCCCTTGGACCTTCATATTGACGATGAAACACAGAAACTGCATCGGAATTAAATACAAGAGAAACAATGCCGAATTAAGTACAAGAAGGCTGACTCTTCTTACTGTCTATGTTTTGAACCGTTCCTGTGACACTTGTTATAGAGTCCGATGCTTCACTCCAGGTTTACTGTATCCCTTGGACCTTCTTATTGACGATGAAACACAGAAATTACATCGCAATTAAATACAAAAGACACAATGCTGACTTAAGAACAAGAAGACTGAATCTTCTTACTGCCTATGTTTTGAACCATTCCTGTGACACTAGTTATAGATTCCGATGCTTCACTTCAGGCTTACTGTATCCCTCTGACCTTCTTATTGACGATGAAACACAGAAATTGCATCGGAATTAAATACAAAAGGCACAATGCATACTTAAGAAGACTTACTCTTCTTACTGACTATGTTTTGAACCATTCCTGTGACACTAGTTTTGTATTCCGATGCTTCACTTCAGGTTTACTGTATCCCTTGGACCTTCTAATTGACGATGGAACACAGAAATTGCATCGGAATTAAATACAAAAGGCACAATGTCGACTTAAGTACAAGATGGCTGACTCTTCTTACTGACTCTATCTTGATCCATTCCTGTGACACTAGTTATAGATTCCGATGCTTCACTTCGGGTTTACTGTATCCCTTGGACCTTCTTATTGACGATGAAACACAGAAATTGCATCGGAATTAAATACAAAAGGCACAATGCCGACTTAAGTACAAGCAGACTGACTCTTCTTAATGTCTATGTTTTGAACCATTCCTGTGACGCTAGTTAAAGATTCCGATGCTTCACTTCAGGTTTACTGTATCCGTTGGACCTTCGTATTGACGATGAAACACAGAAATTGCATCGGAATTGAATACAAAAGGCACAATGCCTACTTAAGTACAAGATGACTGGCACTTCTTACTGAGTATGTTTTGAACCATTCCTGTGACACTAGTTGTAGATTCCGAGGCTTCACTTCAGGTTTACTGTATCCCTGTGACCTTCTTGTTGACGATGAAACACAGAAATTGCTTCGGAACTAAATACAAAAGGCACAATGCCGACTTAAGTGTAAGAAGACTGACTCTTTACTGCTGTCTATGTTAGAACCATTCCTGTGACATTAGTTATAGATTCCGATGCTTCACTTCAGGGTTACTGTATCCTTTGGACATTCTTATTGGTGACGAAACACAGAAATTGCATCGGAATTAAATAGAAAATGCACAATGCCGACTTAAGTACAAGAAGACTGACTCTTCTTACTGTCTATGTTTCGAACCATTGCTGTGACACTAGTTATATATTCCAATGCTTCACCTCAGGTCCACTGTATCCCTCTGACCTTCTTATTGACGATGAAACACAGAAATTGCATCGGAATTAAATAGAAAAGGCACAATGCCGACTTAAGTACAAGAAGACTGACTCTTCTTACTGACAATGATTAGTACAATTCCTGTGACACTAGTTGTAGATTCCGATGCTTCACTTCTGGTTTACTGTATCCCTTGGACCGTCGAATTGATGATGAAACACTGAAATTTCATCGGAATTGAATACAAAAGGCACAATGCCGACTTACGTACAAGAAGACTGACTCTTCTTACTGACTATGTTTTGAACCATTCCTGTGACACTAGTTATGGATTCCGATGCTTCACTTCAGGTTTACTGTATCCCATGGACCTTCTTATTGACGATGAAAGACAGAAATTGCATCGGAATTAGATACAAAAGGCACAATGCCGACTTAAGTACAACAAGACTGACTCTTCTTACTGACTATATCTTGATCCATTCCTGTGACACTAGTTATAGATTCCGATGCTTCACTTCAGGTTTACTGTATCCCTTGGACCTTCTTATTGACGATGAAACACAGAAACTGCATCGGAATTAAATACAAAAGAAACAATGCCGAATTAAGTACAAGAAGGCTGACTCTTCTTACTGTCTATGATTTGAACCGTTCCTGTGACACTAGTTATAGAGTCCGATGCTTCACTCCAGGTTTACTGTACCCCTTGGACCTTCTTGTTGACGATGAAACACAGAAATTACATCGCAATTAAATACAAAAGACACAATGCTGACTTAAGAACAAGAAGACTGAATCTTCTTACTGCCTATGTTTTGAACCATTCCTGTGACACTAGTTATAGATTCCGATGCTTCACTTCAGGCTTACTGTATCCCTCTGACCTTCTTATTGACGATGAAACACAGAAAGTGCATCGGAATTAAATACAAAAGGCACAATGCATACTTAAGAAGACTTACTCTTCTTACTGACTATGTTTTGAACCATTCCTGTGACACTAGTTTTGTATTCCGATGCTTCACTTCAGGTTTACTGTATCCCTTGGACCTTCTAATTGACGATGAAACACAGAAATTGCATCGGAATTAAATACAAAAGGCACAATGTCGACTTAAGTACAAGATGACTGACTCTTCTTACTGACTATGATTTGAACCATTCCTGTGACACTAGTTGTAGATTCCGATGCTTCACTTCAGGTTTATTGTATCCCTCTGACCTTCTTATTAACGATGAAACACAGATATTGCATCGGAATGAAATACAAAAGGCACAATGCCGACTTAAGTACAAGCAGACTGACTCTTCTTACTGACTATGTTTTGATCCATTCCTGTGACACTAGTTATAGATTACGATGCTTCACTTCTGGTTTACTGTATCCCTTGGACCTTCGTATTGAAGACGAAACACAGAAATTGCATCGGAACTAAATACAAAAGGCACAATGCCGACTTAAGTATAAGAAGACTGACTCTTTACTGCTGTCTATGTTTGAACCAATACTGTGACATTAGTTATAGATTCCGATGCTTCACTTCAGGGTTACTGTATCCTTTGGACCTTCTTATTGGCGACAAAACAGAGAAATTGCATCGGAATTAAATAGAAAATGCACAATGCCGACTTAAGTACAAGAAGACTGACTCTTCTTACTGTCTATGTTTCGAACCATTGCTGTGACACTAGTTATATATTCCGATGCTTCACCTCAGGTTCACTGTATCCCTCTGACCTTCTTATTGACGATGAAACACAGAAATTGCATCGGAATTAAATAGAAAAGGCACAATGCCGACTTAAGTACAAGCAGACTGACTCTTCTTAATGTCTATGTTTTGAACCATTCCTGTAACACTAGTTAAAGATTCCGATGCTTCACTTCAGGTTTACTGCATCCCTTGGACCTTCGTAATGACGATGAAACACAGATAGTGCATCGGAATTTAATACAAAAGGTACAATGCCAACATAAGTAGAAGAAGACAGACTCTTCTTTATGGATATGTTTTGAACTATTCCTGTGACACTAGTTATAGATTCCGATGCTTCACTTCAGGTTTACTGTATCCCTCTGACCTTCTTATTGACGATGAAACACATAAATTGCATCGGAATTGAATACAAAAGGCACAATGCCTACTTAAGTACAAGAAGACTGACTCTTCTTACTGTCTATGTTTCGAACCATTGCTGCGACACTAGTTATATATTCCGATGCTTCACCTCAGGTCCACTGTATCCCTCTGACCTTCTTATTGACGATGAAACACAGAAATTGCATCGGAATTAAATAGAAAAGGCACAATGCCGACTTAAGTACAAGAAGACTGACTCTTCTTACTGACTACGATTTGAACAATTCCTGTGACACTAGTTGTAGATTCCGATGCTTCACTTCTGGTTTACTGTATCCCTTGGACCGTGGTATTGATGATGAAACACTGAAATTTCATCGGAATTGATTACAAAAGGCACAATGCCGACTTACGTACAAGAAGACTGACTCTTCTTACTGACTATGTTTTGAACCATTCCTGTGACACTAGTTATGGATTCCGATGCTTCACTTCAGGTTTACTGTATCCCATGGACCTTCTTATTGACGATGAAACACAGAAATTGCATCGGAATTAGATACAAAAGGCACAATGCCGAATTAAGTACAAGAAGGCTGACTCTTCTTACTGTCTATATTTCGAACCATTGCTGTGACACTAGTTATATATTCCGATGCTTCACCTCAGGTCCACTGTATCCCTCTGACCTTCTTATTGACGATGAAACACAGAAATTGCATCGGAATTAAATAGAAAAGGCACAATGCCGACTTAAGTACAAGAAGACTGACTCCTCTTACTGACTATGATTTGTACAATTCCTGTGACACTAGTTGTAGATTCCGATGCTTCACTTCTGGTTTACTGTATCCCTTGGACCGTCGTATTGATGACGAAACACCGAAATTTCATCGGAATTGAATACAAAAGGCACAATGCCGACTTACGTACAAGAAGACTGACTCTTCTTACTGACTATGTTTTGAACCATTCCTGTGACACTAGTTATGGATTCCGATGCTTCACTCCAGGTTTACTGTATCCCTTGGACCTTCTTATTGACGATGAAACACAGAAATTACATCGCAATTAAATACAAAAGACACAATGCTGACTTAAGAACAAGAAGACTGAATCTTCTTACTGCCTATGTTTTGAACCATTCCTGTGACACTAGTTATAGATTCCGATGCTTCACTTCAGGTTTACTGTATCCCTTGGACCTTCTTATTGACGATGAAACACAGAAACTGCATCGGAATTAAATACAAAAGAAACAATGCCGAATTAAGTACAAGAAGGCTGACTCTTCTTACTGTCTATGTTATGAACCGTTCCTGTGACACTTGTTATAGAGTCCGATGCTTCACTCCAGGTTTACTGTATCCCTTGGACCTTCTTATTGACGATGAAGCACAGAAATTACATCGCAATTAAATACAAAAGACACAATGCTGACTTAAGAACAAGAAGACTGAATCTTCTTACTGCCTATGTTTTGAACCATTCCTGTGACACTAGTTATAGATTCCGATGCTTCACTTCAGGCTTACTGTACCCCTCTGACCTTCTTATTGACGATGAAACACAGAAATTGCATCGGAATTAAATACAAAAAACACAATGCATACTTAAGAAGACTTACTCTTCTTACTGACTATGTTTTGAACCATTCCTGTGACACTAGTATTGTATTCCGATGCTTCACTTCAGGTTTACTGTATCCCTTGGACCTTCTAATTGACGATGGAACACAGAAATTGCATCGGAATTAACTACAAAAGGCACAATGTCGACTTAAGTACAAGATGACTGACTCTTCTTACTGACTCTATCTTGATCCATTCCTGTGACACTAGTTATAGATTCCGATGCTTCACTTCGGGTTTACTGTATCCCTTGGACCTTCTTATTGACTATGAAACACAGAAATTGCATCGGAATTAAATACAAAAGGCACAATGCCGACTTAAGTACAAGCAGACTGACTCTTCTTAATGTCTATGTTTTGAACCATTCCTGTGACACTAGTTAAAGATTCCGATGCTTCACTTCAGGTTTACTGCATCCCTTGGACCTTCGTAATGACGATGAAACACAGATAGTGCATCGGAATTTAATACAAAAGGTACAATGCCAACTTAAGTAGAAGAAGACTGACTCTTCTTACTGGATATGTTTTGAACCATTCCTGTGACACTAGTTACAGATTCCGATGCTTCACTTCAGGTTTACTGTATCCGTTGGACCTTCTTATTGACGATGAAACACATAAATTGCATCGGAATTGAATACAAAAGGCACAATGCCTACTTAAGTACAAGATGACAGGCTCTTCTTACTGAGTATGTTTTGAACCATTCCTGTGACACTAGTTGTAGATTCGAGGCTTCACTTCAGGTTTACTGTATCCCTAGGACCTTCTTATTGACGATGAAACACAGAAATTGCATCGGAACTAAATACAAAAGGCACAATGCCGACTTAAGTGTAAGAAGACTGACTCTTTACTGCCGTCTATGTTTGAACCAGTCCTGTGACATTAGTTATAGATTCCGATGCTTCTCTTCAGGGTTACTGTATCCTTTGGACCTTCTTATTGGCGACGAAACAGAGAAATTGCATCGGAATTAAATAGAAAATGCACAATGCCGACTTAAGTACAAGAAGACTGACTCTTCTTACTGTCTATGTTTCGAACCATTGCTGTGACACTAGTTATATATTCCGATGCTTCACCTCAGGTCCACTGTATCCCTCTGACCTTCTTATTGACGATGAAACACAGAAATTGCATCGGAATTAAATACAAAAGAAACAATGCCGAATTAAGTACAAGAAGGCTGACTCTTCTTACTGTCTATGTTTTGAACCGTTCCTGTGACACTAGTTATAGAGTCCGATGCTTCACTCCAGGTTTACTGTATCCCTTGGACCTTCTTATTGACGATGAATCACAGAAATTACATCGCAATTAAATACAAAAGGCATAATGCTGACTTAAGGACAAGAAGACTGAATCTTCTTACTGCCTATGTTTTGAACCATTCCTGTGACACTAGTTATAGATTCCGATGCTTCACTTCAGGCTTACAGTATCCCTGTGACCTTCTTATTGACGATGAAACACAGAAATTGCACGGAATTAAATACAAAAGGCACAATGCCTACTTAAGAAGACTTACTCTTCTTACTGACTATGTTTTTAACCATTCCTGTGACACTAGTTTTTGATTCCGATGCTTCACTTCAGGTTTACTGTATCCCTTGGACCTTGTAATTAACGATGAAACACAGAAATTGCATCGGAATTAAATACAAAAGGCACAATGTCGACTTAAGTACAAGATGACTGACTCTTCTTACTGACTCTATCTTGATCCATTCCTGTGACACTAGTTATACATTCTGATGCTTCACTTCGGATTTACTGTATCCCTTGGACCTTCTTATTGACGATGAAACACAGAAATTGCATCGGAATTAAATACAAAAGGCACAATGTCGACTTAAGTACAAGATGACTGACTCTTCTTACTGACTCTATCTTGATCCATTCCTGTGACACTAGTTATAGATTCCGATGCTTCACTTCGGGTTTACTGTATCCCTTGGACCTTCTTATTGACGATGAAACACAGAAATTTCATCGGAATTAAATACAAAAGGCACAATGCCGACTTAAGTACAAGAAGACTGACTCTTCTTACTGACTATGTTTTGAACCATTCCTGTGACACTAGTTATGGATTCCGATGCTTCACTTCAGGTTTACTGTATCCCATGGACCTTCTTATTGACGATGAAACACAGAAATTGCATCGGAATTAGATACAAAAGGCACAATGCCGACTTAAGTACAACAAGACTGACTCTTCTTAGTGTCTATGTTTTGAACCATTCCTGTGACGCTAGTTAAAGATTCCGATGCTTCACTTCAGGTTAACTGTATCCGTTGGACCTTCTTATCGACGATGAAACACAGAAATTGCATCGGAATTGAATACAAAAGGCACAATGCCTACTTAAGTACAAGTTGACTGTCTCTTCTTACTGAGTATGTTTTGAACCATTCCTGTGACACTAGTTGTAGATTCCGAGGCTTCACTTCAGGTTTACTGTATCCCTAGGACCTTCTTATTGACGATGAAACACAGAAATTGCATCGGAACTAAATACAAAAGGCACAATGCCGACTTAAGTGTAAGATGACTGACTCTTTACTGCTGTCTATGTTTGAACCAGTCCTGTGACATTAGTTATAGATTCCGATGCTTCTCTTCAGGGTTACTGTATCCTTTGGACCTTCTTATTGGCGACGAAACAGAGAAATTGCATCGGAATTAAATAGAAAATGCACAATGCCGACTTAAGTACAAGAAGACTGACGCTTCTTACTGTCTATGTTTCGAACCATTGCTGTGACACTAGTTATATATTCCGATGCTTCACCTCATTTCCACTGTATCCCTCTGACCTTCTTATTGACGATGAAACACAGAAATTGCATCGGAATTAAATAGAAAAGGCACAATGCCGACTTAAGTACAAGAAGACTGACTCTTCTTACTGACTATGATTTGAACAATTCCTGTGACACTAGTTGTAGATTCCGATGCTTCTTTTCTGGTTTACTGTATCCCTTGGACCGTCGTATTGATGATGAAACACTGAAATTTCATCGGAATTGATTACAAAAGGCACAATGCCGACTTACGTTCAAGAAGACTGACTCTTCTTACTGACTATGTTTTGAACCATTCCTGTGACACTAGTTATGGATTCCGATGCTTCACTTCAGGTTTACTGTATCCCATGGACCCTCTTATTGACGATGAAACACAGAAATTGCATCGGAATTAGATACAAAAGGCACAATGCCGACTTAAGTACAACAAGACTGACTCCTCTTACTGACTATATCTTGATCCATTCCTGTGACACTAGTTATAGATTCCGATGCTTCACCTCAGGTTTACTGTATCCCTTGGACCTTCTTATTGACGATGAAACACAGAAATTGCATCGGAATTAAATACAAAAGAAACAATGCCGAATTAAGTACAAGAAGGCTGACTCTTCTTACTGTCTATGTTTTGAACCGTTCCTGTGACACTAGTTATAGAGTCCGATGCTTCACTCCAGGTTTACTGTATCCCTTGGACCTTCTTATTGACGATGAATCACAGAAATTACATCGCAATTAAATACAAAAGGCATAATGCTGACTTAAGGACAAGAAGACTGAATCTTCTTACTGCCTATGTTTTGAACCATTCCTGTGACACTAGTTATAGATTCCGATGCTTCACCTCAGGCTTACTGTATCCCTGTGACCTTCTTATTGACGATGAAACACAGAAATTGCACGGAATTAAATACAAAAGGCACAATGCCTACTTAAGAAGACTTACTCTTCTTACTGACTATGTTTTGAATCATTCCTGTGACACTAGTTTTTGATTCCGATGCTTCACTTCAGGTTTACTGTATCCCTTGGACCTTGTAATTAACGATGAAACACAGAAATTGCATCGGAATTAAATACAAAAGGCACAATGCCGACTTAAGTACAAGATGACTGACTCTTCTTACTGACTCTATCTTGATCCATTCCTGTGACACTAGTTATAGAATCCGATGCTTCACTTCGGGTTTACTGTATCCCTTGGACTTTCTTATTGACGATGAAACACAGAAATTACATCGGAATTAAATACAAAAGGCACAATGCCGACTTAAGTACAGGAAGACTGACTCTTCTTACTGACTATGTTTTGATCCATTCCTGTTACACTAGTTATAGATTCCGATGCTTCACTTCTGGTTTACTGTATCCCTTGGTCCTTCGTATTGACGACGAAACACAAAAATTGCATCGGAATTAAATACAAAAGGCACAATGCTGACTCAAGTACAAGAAGACTGACTCTTCCTCCTGACTATGTTTGAACGAATCCTGTGACATTAGTTATTGTGTCCGATGCTTCACTTCAGGTTTACTGTATCCTTTCGACCTTCCTATTGGCGACGAAACACAGAAATTGCATCGGAACAAAATACAAAAGGCACAATGCCGACTTAAGTACAAGAAGGCTGACTCTTCCTGCTGTCTATGTTTGAACGAATCCTGTGACATTAGTTATTGTGTCCGATGCTTCACTTCAGGTTTACTGTATCCTTTGGACCTTCCTATTTGCGACGAAACACAGAAATATCATCGGAATTAAATAGAAAAGGCACAATGCCGACTTAAGTACAAGAAGACTGACTCTTCCTACTGTCTATGATTTGAACCATTCCTGTGAGACTAGTTATAGATTCCGATGCTTCACCTCAGGTTCACTGTATCCCTCTGACCTTCTTATTGACGATGAAACACAGAAATTGCATCGGAATTAAATACAAAAGGAACAATGTCGACTTAAGTAAAAGATGACTGACTCTTCTTACTGACTCTATCTTGATCCATTCCTGTGACACTAGTTATAGATTCTGATGCTTCACTTCGGGTTTACTGTATCCCTTGGACCTTCTTATTGACGATGAAACACAGAAATTGCATCGGAATTAAATACAAAAGGCACAATGTCGACTTAAGTACAAGATGACTGACTCTTCTTACTGACTCTATCTTGATCCATTCCTGTGACACTAGTTATAGATTCCGATGCTTCACTTCGGGTTTACTGTATCCGTTGGACCTTCTTATTGACGATGAAACACATAAATTGCATCGGAATTGAATACAAAAGGCACAATGCCTACTTAAGTACAAGATGACAGGCTCTTCTTACTGAGTATGTTTTGAACCATTCCTGTGACACTAGTTGTAGATTCCGAGGCTTCACTTCAGGTTTACTGTATCCCTAGGACCTTCTTATTGACGATGAAACACAGAAATTGCATCGGAACTAAATACAAAAGGCACAATGCCGACTTAAGTGTAAGAAGACTGACTCTTTACTGCTGTCTATGTTTGAACCAGTCCTGTGACATTAGTTATAGATTCCGATGCTTCTCTTCAGGGTTACTGTATCCTTTGGACCTTCTTATTGGCGACGAAACAGAGAAATTGCATCGGAATTAAATAGAAAATGCACAATGCCGACTTAAGTACAAGAAGACTGACTCTTCTTACTGTCTATGTTTCGAACCATTGCTGTGACACTAGTTATATATTCCGATGCTTCACCTCAGGTCCACTGTATCCCTCTGACCTTCTTATTGACGATGAAACAAAGAAATTGCATCGGAATTAAATAGAAAAGGCACAATGCCGACTTAAGTACAAGAAGACTGACTCTTCTTACTGACTATGATTTGAACAATTCCTGTGACACTAGTTGTAGATTCCGATGCTTAACTTCTGGTTTACTGTATCCCTTGGAACGTCGTATTGATGATGAAACACTGAAATTTCATCGGAATTGATTACAAAAGGCACAATGCCGACTTACGTACAAGAAGACTGACTCTTCTTACTGACTATGTTTTGAACCATTCCTGTGACACTAGTTATGGATTCCGATGCTTCACTTCAGGTTTACTGTATCCCATGGACCCTCTTATTGACGATGAAACACAGAATTTGCATCGA
Organism: Schistocerca serialis cubense; assembly: GCF_023864345.2. Taxonomy (NCBI): domain Eukaryota; kingdom Metazoa; phylum Arthropoda; class Insecta; order Orthoptera; family Acrididae; genus Schistocerca; species Schistocerca serialis. The sequence goes on along the minus strand of NC_064639.1, from coordinate 3,787,426 downwards.
AATTAGATACAATAGGCACAATGCCGACTTAAGTACAACAAGACTGAGTCCTCTTACTGACTATATCTTGATCCATTCCTGTGACACTAGTTATAGATTCCGATGCTTCACCTCAGGTTTACTGTATCCCTTGGACCTTCTTATTGACGATGAAACACAGAAATTGCATCGGAATTAAATACAAAAGAAACAATGCCGAATTAAGTACAAGAAGGCTGACTCTTCTTACTGTCTATGTTTTGAACCGTTCCTGTGACACTAGTTATAGAGTCCGATGCTTCACTCCAGGTTTACTGTATCCCTTGGACCTTCTTATTGACGATGAATCACAGAAATTACATCGCAATTAAATACAAAAGGCATAATGCTGACTTAAGGACAAGAAGACTGAATCTTCTTACTGCCTATGTTTTGAACCATTCCTGTGACACTAGTTATAGATTCCGATGCTTCACTTCAGGCTTACTGTATCCCTGTGAACTTCTTATTGACGATGAAACACAGAAATTGCACGGAATTAAATACAAAAGGCACAATGCCTACTTAAGAAGACTTACTCTTCTTACTGACTATGTTTTGAACCATTCCTGTGACACTAGTTTTTGATTCCGATGCTTCACTTCAGGTTTACTGTATCCCTTGGACCTTGTAATTAACTATGAAACACAGAAATTGCATCGGAATTAAATACAAAAGGCACAATGTCGACTTAAGTACAAGATGACTGACTCTTCTTACTGACTCTATCTTGATCCATTCCTGTGACACTAGTTATAGAATCCGATGCTTCACTTCGGGTTTACTGTATCCCTTGGACTTTCTTATTGACGATGAAACACAGAAATTACATCGGAATTAAATACAAAAGGCACAATGCCGACTTAAGTACAGGAAGACTGACTCTTCTTACTGACTATGTTTTGATCCATTCCTGTTACACTAGTTATAGATTCCGATGCTTCACTTCTGGTTTACTGTATCCCTTGGTCCTTCGTATTGACGACGAAACACCAAAATTGCATCGGAATTAAATACAAAAGGCACAATGCTGACTCAAGTACAAGAAGACTGACTCTTCCTACTGACTATGTTTGAACGAATCCTGTGACATTAGTTATTGTGTCCGATGCTTCACTTCAGGTTTACTGTGTCTTTCGACCTTCCTATTGGCGACGAAACACAGAAATTGCATCGGAACAAAATACAAAAGGCACAATGCCGACTTAAGTACAAGAAGGCTGACTCTTCCTGCTGTCTATGTTTGAACGAATCCTGTGACATTAGTTATAGATTCCGATGCTTCACTTCAGGTTTACTGTATCCTTTGGACCTTCCTATTTGCGACGAAACACAGAAATATCATCGGAATTAAATAGAAAAGGCACAATGCCGACTTAAGTACAAGAAGACTGACTCTTCCTACTGTCTATGATTTGAACCATTCCTGTGACACTAGTTATAGATTCCGATGCTTCACCTCAGGTTCACTGTATCCCTCTGACCTTCTTATTGACGATGAAACACAGAAATTGCATCGGAATTAAATACAAAAGGAACAATGTCGACTTAAGTACAAGATGACTGACTCTTCTTACTGACTCTATCTTGATCCATTCCTGTGACACTAGTTATAGATTCTGATGCTTCACTTCGGGTTTACTGTATCCCTTGGACCTTCTTATTGACGATGAAACACAGAAATTGCATCGGAATTAAATACAAAAGGCACAATGTCGACTTAAGTACAAGATGACTGACTCTTCTTACTGACTCTATCATGATCCATTCCTGTGACACTAGTTATAGATTCCGATGCTTCACTTCGGGTTTACTGTGTCCCTTGGACCTTCTTATTGACGATGAAACACAGAAATTGCATCGGAATTAAATACAAAATGCACAATGCCGACTTAAGTACAAGAAGACTGACTCTTCTTACTGACTATGATATGAACCATTCCTGTGACACTAGTTGTAGATTCCGATGCTTCACTTCAGGTTTGTTGTATCCCTCTGACCTTCTTATTAACGATGAAACACAGTTATTGCATCGGAATTAAATACAAAAGGCACAATGCCGAATTAAGTACAAGAAGACTGACTCTTCTTACTGACTATGTTTTTATCCATTCCTGTGACACTAGTTATAGATTCCGATGCTTCACTTCAGGTTTACTGTATCCCTTGGACCTTCGTATTGACGACGAAACACAAAAATTGGATCGGAATTAAATACAAAAGGCACAATGCTGACTCAAGTACAAGTAGACTGACTCTTCCTACTGACTATGTTTGAACGAATCCTGTGACTTTAGTTATTGTGTCCGATGCTTCACTTCAGGTTTACTGTATCCTTTCGACCTTCCTATTGGCGACGAAACACAGAAATTGCATCGGAACAAAATACAAAATGCACAATGCCGACTTAAGTACAAGAAGACTGACTCTTCCTGCTGTCTATGTTTGAACGAATCCTGTGACATTAGTTATAGATTCCGATGCTTCACTTTAGGTGTACTGTATCCTTTGGACCTTCCTATTGGCGAAGAAACACAGAAATTGCATCGGAATTAAATAGAAAAGGCACAATACCGACATAAGTACAAGAAGACTGACTCTTCCTACTGTCTATGATTTGAAACATTCCTGTGACACTAGTTATAGATTCCGATGCTTCACCTCAGGTTCACTGTATCCCTCTGAAATTCTTATTGACGATGAAACACAGAAATTGCATCGGAATTAAATAGAAAAGGCACAATGCCGTCTTAAGTACAAGCAGACTGACTCTTCTTAATGTCTATGTTTTGAACCATTCCTGTGACAATAGTTAAAGATTCCGATGCTTCACTTCAGGTTTACTGTATCCCTTGGACCTTCTTCTTGACGATGAAACACAGAAATTGCATCGAAAATAAATACAAAAGGCACAATGCCGACTTAAGTACAACAAGACTGACACTTCTCACTGGATATGTTTTGAACCATTCCTGTCACACTAGTTATAGATTCCGATGCTTCACTTCAGGTTTAGTGTATCCCTCTGACCTTCTTATTGACGATGAAACACAGAAATTGCATCGGAAATAAATACAAAATGCACAATACCGGCTTAAGTACATGTAGACTGAATCTTCCTACTGTCAATGATTTGAACCATTCCTGTGATACTAGTTATAGATTTTGATGCTTCACTTCAGGTTTACTGTATGCCTTGGACCTTCTTATTGCCGACGAAACACAGAAATTGCATCGCAATTAAATACAAAAGGCACAATGCCGACTTAAGTACAAGAAGACGGACTCTTGTTACTGACTATGTTTTGAACCATTCCTGTGACACTAGTTATAGATTCCGATGCTTCACTTCAGATTCACTGTATCCCTTGGACATTCCTATTGACGATGAGACACAGATATCGCATCGGAATTAAATAGAAAAAGCACAATGCCGACATAAGTACAAAAAGACTGACTCTTCCTACTCTCTATATTTTGAACCATTCCTGTGACACTAGTTTGTTATTCCGATGCTTCACTTGACGTTTACTGTACCCCTCGGACCTTCTTATGGACGGTGAAACACAGAAATTGCATCGGAAAAAATACAAAAGGCACAATCCCGACTTAAGTACAAGAAGACTGAATGTCCCAACTCTCTATGTTTTGTACCAATCCTGTGACACTAGATATAGTTTCCGATGCTTCACTTCAGGTTTACTGTATCCCTCTGACCATCTTATTGACGATGAAAAACAGAAATTGCATCGGAATGAAATAGAGAAGGTACAATACCGACTTAAGTACAAGAAGACTGACTCATCCTAGTGTCTATGTTTTGAACCATTCCTGTGACACTAGTTATAGATTCCGATGCTTCACTTCAGGTTTACTGTATCCCTCTGACCTTGTTATTGACGATGAATCACAGAAATTGCATCGGAATTAAATACAATAGGCACAACGCAGACTTAAGTACATGTAGACTGACTTTTCCTAACGTCTATGTTTTGAACCATTCCTGTGACACTAGTTATAGATTCCGATGGTTCATTTCAGGTATACTGTATCCCTTGGACCTCCTTATTGACGATGAAACACAGAAATTGCATCGGAATTAAATACAAATGCACAATGCCGACTTTAGTACAAGAAGACTGACTCTTCCAACTGTCTACGTTATGAACATTCCTGTGACACTAGTTATAGATTCCGATGCTTCACTTCAGATTTACTGTATCCCTGTGACCTTCGTATTGACGATGAAACACAGAAATTGCATCGGAATTAAATAGAAAAGGCACAATGCCGACTTAACTACAAGAAGACTGACTCTTCTTACTGACTATGTTTTGAACCATTCCTGTGACACTAGTTATAGATTCCGATGCTTAACTTCAGGATATCTGTATCCCACTGACCTTCTTAGTGACGATGAAACAGAGAAATTGCATCGGAATTAAATACAAAAGGCACATTGCCGAATTAAGTACAAGAAGACTGAATCATCTTACTGTCTATGTTTTGAACCATTCCTGTGACACTAGTTATAGATTCCGATGGTTCACTCCAGGTTTACTGTATCTCTTGGACCTTCATATTGACGATGAAACACAGAAATTGCATCGGAATTAAATACAAAAAAGCACAATGCCGACTTAAGTACAAGAAGACTGACTCTACTTACTGAATATGTTTTGAACCATTCCTGTGACGCAAGTTATAGATTCCGATGCTTCACTTCACATTTACTGTATCCCTCTGACCTTCTAATTGACGATAAAACACAGTAATTACATCTGAATTAAATACATAAGGCGCAATGCCGACTTAAGTACAAGAAGACTGAATCTTCTTACTGTCTATGTTTTGAACCATTCCTGTGACACTAGATATAGATTCCGATGCTACACTCCAGGTTTACTGTATCCCTTGGACCTTCTTATTGACGATGAAAAACAGAAATTGCATCAAAATTAAATACAAAAGGGACAATGCCGACTTAAGTACAACAAGACTGACACTTCTCACTGGATATGTTTTGAACCATTCCTGTCACACTAGTTATAGATTCCGATGCTTCACTTCAGGTTTAGTGTATCCCTCTGACCTTCTTATTGACGATGAAACACAGAAATTGCATCGGAAATAAATACAAAATGCACAATACCGGCTTAAGTACATGTAGACTGAATCTTCCTACTGTCAATGTTTTGAACCATTCCTGTGACACTAGTTACAGATTCCGATGCTTCATTTCAGGATTACTGCATCCCTTGGACCTTCGTAATGACGATGAAACACAGATAGTGCATCGGAATTTAATACAAAAGGTACAATGCCAACTTAAGTAGAAGAAGACTGACTCTTCTTACTGGATATGTTTTGAACCATTCCTGTGACACTAGTTATAGATTCCGATGCTTCACCTCAGGTTTACTGTATCCATCTGACCTTCTTATTGACGATGAAACACAGAAATTGCATCGGAAATAAATAAAAAAGGCACAATGCCGACTAAGGTATCAGAAGACTGACTCTTCTTACTGTCTATGTTTTGAACCATTCCTGTGACCTTCTTATTAACGATGAAACACACAAATTGCATCGGAATTAAATACAAAAGGCACATAGCAGACATAAGTACATGTAGACTGCCTTTTCCTAATGTCTATGATTTGAACCATTCCTGTGACACTAGTTATAGATTCCGATGGTTCATGTCAGGTTTACTGGTTCCCTTGGACCTTCTTGTTGACGATGAAACACAGAAATTGCATCGGAATTAAATGCAAAAGGCACAATGCCGACTTAAGTACAAGAAGACTGAATTATCTTACTGTCTATGTTTTGAACCATTCCTGTGTCACTACTTATAGATTTCGTTGCTTCACTTCAGGTTTACTGTATCCCTCCGACCTTCTTATTGTCGATAAAACACAGAAATTACATCGGAATTAAATACAAAAGGCACAATGCCGACTTAAGTACAAGAAGACTGACTCTTCTTCTGTCTATGTTTTGAACCATTCCTGTGTCACTACTTATAGATTTCGTTGCTTCACTTCACGTTTACTGTATCCCTCCGACCTTCTTATTGTCGATAAAACACAGAAATTACATCGGAATTAAATACAAAAGGCACAATGCCGACTTAAGTACAAGAAGACTGACTCTTCTTACTGTCTATGTTTTGAACCATTCCTGTGTCACTAGTTATAGATTCCGATGCTTCACTTCAGATTTACTGTATCCCTCTGTCGTTCTTATTGACGATGAAACACAGAAATTGCGTCGGAATTAAATACAAAAGGCACAATGCCGAATTAAGTACAAGAAGACTGACTCTTCCTACTGTCTATGTTTTGAACCATTCCTGTGACACTAGATATAGATTCCGATGCTTCACTCTAGGTTTACTGTATCCCTTGGACCTTCTTATTGACGATGAAACACAGAAATTGCATCGGAATTAAATAACAAATGCACAATGCCGACTTAAGGACAAGAAGACCGACTCTTCTTACTGTCTATGCTTTGAACCATTCCTGTGACACTAATTACGGATTCAGATGCTTCACTCCAGGTTTACTGTATCCCTTGGACCTTCTTATTTACGATGAAACACAGAAATTGCATCGGAATTAAATACAAAAGGCACAATGCCGACTTAAGTTCAAGCAGACTGGCTCTTCTTACTGACTATGCTTTGAACCATTCCTGTGACACTAGTAACAGATTCCGATGCTTCACTTCAGTTTCGCTGTATCCCTTGGACCTTCTTATTGACGATGAAACACAGACATTTCATCGGAATTAAATAGAAAAGGCACAATGCCGACTAAGTACAAGAAGACTGGCTCTTCTTCCTGACTATGCTTTGAACCATTCCTGTGACACTAGTTATTGATTCCGATGCTTCACTTCAGTTTCACTGTATCCCTTGCACCATCTTATTGACGATGAAACCCAGAAATTGCATCGGAATTAAATAGAAAAGGCCCTATGCCGACTTAAGTACAAGAAGACTGACTCTTCCTACTGTCTATGATTTGAACCATTCCTGTGATACTAGTTATAGATTTTGATGCTTCACTTCAGGTTTACTGTATGCCTTGGACCTTCTTATTGCCGACGAAACACAGAAATTGCATCGCAATTAAATACAAAAGGCACAATGCCGACTTAAGTACAAGAAGACGGACTCTTCTTACTGACTATGTTTTGAACCATTCCTGTGACACTAGTTATAGATTCCGATGCATCACTTCAGATTCACTGTATCCCTTGGACATTCCTATTGACGATGAGACACAGATATCGCATCGGAATTAAATAGAAAAAGCACAATGCCGACATAAGTACAAAAAGACTGACTCTTCCTACTCTCTATATTTTGAACCATTCCTGTGACACTAGTTTGTTATTCCGATGCTTCACTTGACGTTTACTGTACCCCTCGGACCTTCTTATGGACGGTGAAACACAGAAATTGCATCGGAAAAAATACAAAAGGCTCAATCCCGACTTAAGTACAAGAAGACTGAATGTCCCAACTCTCTATGTTTTGTACCAATCCTGTGACACTAGATATAGTTTCCGATGCTTCACTTCAGGTTTACTGTATCCCTCTGACCATCTTATTGACGATGAAAAACAGAAATTGCATCGGAATGAAATAGAGAAGGTACAATACCGACTTAAGTACAAGAAGACTGACTCATCCTAGTGTCTATGTTTTGAACCATTCCTGTGACACTAGTTATAGATTCCGATGCTTCACTTCGGGTTTACTGTATCCCTCTGACCTTGTTATTGACGATGAATCACAGAAATTGCATCGGAATTAAATACAATAGGCACAACGCAGACTTAAGTACATGTAGACTGACTTTTCCTAACGTCTATGTTTTGAACCATTCCTGTGACACTAGTTATAGATTCCGATGGTTCATTTCAGGTATACTGTATCCCTTGGACCTCCTTATTGACGATGAAACACAGAAATTGCATCGGAATTAAATACAAATGCACAATGCCGACTTTAGTACAAGAAGACTGACTCTTCCAACTGTCTACGTTATGAACATTCCTGTGACACTAGTTATAGATTCCGATGCTTCACTTCAGATTTACTGTATCCCTGTGACCTTCGTATTGACGATGAAACACAGAAATTGCATCGGAATTAAATAGAAAAGGCACAATGCCGACTTAACTACAAGAAGACTGACTCTTCTTACTGACTATGTTTTGAACCATTCCTGTGACACTAGTTATAGATTCCGATGCTTAACTTCAGGATATCTGTATCCCACTGACCTTCTTAGTGACGATGAAACAGAGAAATTGCATCGGAATTAAATACAAAAGGCACATTGCCGAATTAAGTACAAGAAGACTGAATCATCTTACTGTCTATGTTTTGAACCATTCCTGTGACACTAGTTATAGATTCCGATGGTTCACTCCAGGTTTACTGTATCTCTTGGACCTTCATATTGACGATGAAACACAGAAATTGCATCGGAATTAAATACAAAAAAGCACAATGCCGACTTAAGTACAAGAAGGCTGCCTCTTTTTACTGTCTATGTTTTGAACCATTTCTGTGACACTAGTTACAGATTGCGATGCTTCACTTCAGGTTTACTGTCTCCCTTGGACCTTCTTATTGACGATGAAACACAGAAATTGCATCGGAATTAAATACAAAAGGCACAATGCTGACTTAAGTGCAAGAATACTGACTCTTCTTACAGTCTATGTTTTGAACCATTCCTGTGACACTAGTTATAGATTCCGGTGCTTCACTCCAGGTTTACTGTTTCCCTTGGACCTTCTTATTGACGATGAAACACAGATATTGCATCGGAATGAAATAGAAAGGGCACAATGCCGACTTAAGTACAAGAAGATTGACTCTTCTTACTGTTTATGTTTGAACCATTCCTGTGACACTAGTTATAGATTCCGATGCTTCACTTCAGGTTTACTGTATCCCTCTGACCTTCCTATAGACGATGAAACACAGAAATTGCATCCGAATTAAATACAAAAGGCACAATATCGACTTAAGTACAAGAAGACTGACTCTTCCTACTGTCTATGTTTTGAACCATTCCTGTGACACTAGTTATAGATTCCGATGCTACACTTCAGGTTTACTGTATCCCTCTGACCTTCTTATTGATGATGAAACACAGAAATTGCATCGGAATTAAATACAAAAGGCACAATGCCGACTTAAGTACAAGAAGGCTGCCTCTTTTTACTGTCTATGTTTTGAACCATTCCTGTGACACTAGTTATAGATTCCGATGCTTCACTTCAGGTTTACTGTATCCCTTGGACCTGCTTATTGACGATGAAACACAGAAATTGCATCGGAATTAAATACAAAAGGCACAATGCGGACTTAAGTACAAGAAGTTTGACTCTTCTTACTGTCTATGCTTTGAACCATTCCTGTGACAGTAGTTACACATTCCGATTCTTCACTCCAGGTTTAATGTATCCCTTGGTCCTTCTTATTGACGATGAAACACAGAAATTGCATCGGAATTAAATACAAAAGGCACAATGCCGACTTAAGTACAAGAAGACTGACTCTTCTTACTGACTATGATTTGAACCATTCCGGTGACACTAGTCATAGATTCCGATGCTTCACTTCAGGGTTACTGTATCCCTTGGACCTTCTTATTGACGATGAAACACAGAAATTGCATCGGAATTAAATACAAAGGGCAAAATGCAGACTTAAGTACACGAAGACTGACGTTTCTTACTGCCTATGTTTTGAATTATTCCTGTGACACTAGTTATAGATTCCGATGCTACACTCCACGTTTACTGTATCCCTTGGACCTTCTTATTGACGATGAAAAACAGAAATTGCATCGGAATGAAATACAAAAGGCACAATGCCGACTTAAGGGCAAGAAGACTGACTCTTCTTACTGACTATGTTTTGAACCATTCCTGTGTCACTAGTTATACATTCCGATGCTTCACTTCAGGTTTACTGTATACCTTGGACTTTCTAATTGACGATGAAACACAGAAATTGCATCGGAATTAAATAAAAAAGGCACAATGACGACTTAAGTACAAGAAGACTGACTCTTCTTACTCTCTATGTTTTGAACCATTTCTGTGACACTAGTTACAGATTCCGACGCTCCACTTCAGGTTTACTGTCTCCCTTGGACCTTCTTATTGACGATGAAACACAGAAATTGCATCGGAATTAAATACAAAAGGCACAATACCGACTTAAGTTCAAGAAGACTGACTCTTCTTACTGTCTATGCTTTGAACCATTCCTGTGACACTAGTTATAGATTCCGATGCTTCACTTCAGGTTTACTGTATCCCTCTGATCTTCTTATTGACGATGAATCACAGAAATTGCATCGGAATTAAATACAAAAGGCACAATGCCGACTTAAGTACAAGAAGACTGACTCTTCTTACTGTCTATGTTTTGAACCATTCCTGTGACACTAGTTATAGATTCCGATGCTTCACTTCAGATTTACTGTATCCCTGTGACCTTCGTATAGACGATGAAACACAGAAATTGCATCGGAATTAAATAGAAAAGGCACAATGCCGACTTAACTACAAGAAGACTGACTCGTCTTACTGACTATATTTTGAACCATTCATGTGACACTAGTTATAGATTCCGATGCTTAACTTCAGGATATCTGTATCCCACTGACCTTCTTAGTGACGATGAAACAGAGAAATTGCATCGGAATTAAATACAAAAGGCACATTGCCGAATTAAGTACAAGAAGACTGAATCATCTTACTGTCTATGTTTTCAACCATTCCTGTGACACTAGTTATAGATTCCGATGGTTCACTCCAGGTTTACTGTATCTCTTGGACCTTCATATTGACGATGAAACACAGAAATTGCATCGGAATTAAATACAAAAAAGCACAATGCCGACTTAAGTACAAGAAGACTGACTCTACTTACTGAATATGTTTTGAACCATTCCTGTGACGCAAGTTATAGATTCCGATGCTTCACTTCACATTTACTGTATCCCTCTGACCTTCTAATTGACGATAAAACACAGAAATTACATCTGAATTAAATACATAAGGCGCAATGCCGACTTAAGTACAAGAAGACTGAATCTTCTTACTGTCTATGTTTTGAACCATTCCTGTGACACTAGATATAGATTCCGATGCTACACTCCAGGTTTACTGTATCCCTTGGACCTTCTTATTGACGATGAAAAACAGAAATTGCATCAAAATTAAATACAAAAGGCACAATGCCGACTTAAGGACAAGAAGACTGACTCATCTTACTGACTATGTTTTGAACCATTCCTGTGACACTAGTTATAGATTCCGATGCTTCACTTCAGGTTTACTGTATCCCTCTGACCTTCCTATAGACGATGAAACACAGAAATTGCATCCGAATTAAATACAAAAGGCACAATATCGACTTATGTACAAGAAGACTGACTCTTCCTACTGTCTATGATTTGAACCATTCCTGTGACACTAGTTATAGATTTCGATGCTACACTTCAGGTTTACTGTATCCCTCTGACCTTCTTATTGACGATGAAACACAGAAATTGCATCGGAATTAAATACAAAAGGCACAATGCCGACTTAAGTACAGGAAGACTGACTCCTCTTACTGACTATGTTTTGAACCATTCTCGTGACACTAGTTGTAGATTCCTATGCTTCACTTCAGGTTTACTGTATCCCTTAAACCTTCTTATTGACGATGAAACACAGAAATTGCATCGGAATTAAATACAAAAGGCACAATGCCGACTTAAGTACAAGAAGACTGACTCTTCCTACTGAGTATGTTTGAACCATTCCTGTGTCACTAGTTATAGATTCCGATGCTTCACTTCAGGTTTACTGTATACCTTGGACCTTATAATTGACGATGAAACACAGAGATTGCATCGGAATTAAATAGAAAAGGCACAATGCCGACTTAAGTACAAGAAGGCTGCCTCTTTTTACTGTCTATGTTTTGAACCATTCCTGTGACACTAGTTATAGATTCCGATGCTACACTTCAGGTTTACTGTATCCCTCTGACCTTCTTATTGATGATGAAACACAGAAATTGCATCGGAATTAAATACAAAAGGCACAATGCCGACTTAAGTACAAGAAGGCTGCCTCTTTTTACTGTCTATGTTTTGAACCATTCCTGTGACACTAGTTATAGATTCCGATGCTTCACTTCAGGTTTACTGTATCCCTCTGATCTTCTTATTGACGATGAATCACAGAAATTGCATCGGAATTAAATACAAAAGGCACAATGCCGACTTAAGTACAAGAAGACTGACTCTTCTTACTGTCTATGTTTTGAACCATTCCTGTGACACTGGTTATAGATTCTGATGCTTCACTTGAGGTTTACTGTACCCCTCTGACCTTCTTATTGACGATGAAACACAGAAATTGCATCGGAATTAAATACAAAAGGCACAATGCCGACTTAAGGACAAGAAGACTGACTCTTTTTACTGACTATGATTTGAACCATTCCTGTGACACTAGTTATGGATTCGAATGCTTTACTTCTGGTTTACTGTATCCCTCTGACCTTCTTATTGACGATGAAACACAGAAATTGCATCGGAATTAAATAGTAAAGACACAATGCCGACTTAAGTACAAGACGACTGACTTTTCTTACTGTCTATGAATTGAACCATTCCTGTGACACTAGTTATAGATTCCGATGCTTCACTTCAGGTTTACTGTATCCCTCTGATCTTCTTATTGACGATGAAACACAAAAATTGCATCGGAATTAAACACAAAAGGCACAATGCCAACTTAAGTACAAATAGACTGACTCTTCTTACTGACTATGTTTTGAACCATTCCTGTGACACTGGTTATAGATTCTGATGCTTCACTTCAGGTTTACTGTACCCCTCTGACCTTCTTATTGACGATGAAACACAGAAATTGCATCGGAATTAAATACAAAAGGCACAATGCCGATTTAAGTACATGAAGACCGACTCTTTCTACTGACTATGTTTTGAACCATTCCTGTGACACTAGTTATAGATTCCGATGCTTCACATCAGGTTTACTGTATCCCTTGGACCTTCTTCGTGACGATGAAACACAGAAATTGCATCGGAATTAAATACAAAAGGCACAATGCCGACTTAAGTACAAGAAGACTGACTCCTCTTACAGTCTATGCTTTGAACCATTCCTGTGACACTAGTTACACATTCCGATTCTTCACTCCAGGTTTACTGTATCCCTTGGACCTTTTTATTGACGATGAAACACAGACATTGCATCGGAATTAAATTCAAAAAGCACAATGCCGACCTATGGACAAGAAGGCTAACTCTTCTTACTGACAATGTTTTGAACCATTCCTGTGACACTAGCTATAGATTCCGATGCTTCACTTCAGGTTTACTGTATGCCTCTGACCTTCCTATTGACGATGAAACACAGAAATTGCATCGGAATTAAATACAAAAGGCACAATGCCGACTTAAGTACAAGAAGACTAACTCTTCTTACTGTCTATGTTTTGAACTATTCCTGTAACACTAGTTATAGATTCCGATGCTTCACTCCAGGTTTACTGTATGCCTTGGACCTTCTTATTGACGATGAAACACAGAAATTGCATCGGAATTAAATAGAAAAGGCACAATGCCGACTTAAGTACAAGAGGACTGACTTTTCCTACTGTCAATGTTTTGAACCAATCCTGTGACACTAGTTATAGATTCCGGTGCTTCACTCCAGGTTTACTGTTTCCCTTGGACCTTCTTATTGACGATGAAACACAGAAATTGCATCAGAATTAAATAGAAAAGGCACAATGCCGACTTAAGTACAAGAAGGCTGCCTCTTTTTACTGTCTATGTTTTGAACCATTCCTGTGACACTAGTTATAGATTCCGATGCTTCACTTCAGGTTTACTGTATCCCTTGGACCTGATTATTGACGATGAAACACAGAAATTGCATCGGAATTAAATACAAAAGGCACAATGCCGACTTAAGTACAAGAAGACTGACTCTTCTTACTGTCTATGCTTTGAACCATTCCTGTGACAGTAGTTACACATTCCGATTCTTCACTCCAGGTTTACTGTATCCCTTGGTCCTTCTTATTGACGATGAAACACAGAAATTGCATCGGAATTAAATAGAAAAGGCACAATGCCGACTTAAGTACAAGAAGGCTGCCTCTTTTTACTGTCTATGTTTTGAACCATTCCTGTGACACTAGTTATAGATTCCGATGCTTCACTTCAGGTTTACTGTATCGCTTGGACCTGCTTATTGACGATGAAACACAGAAATTGCATTGGAATTAAATACAAAAGGCACAATGCCGACTTAAGTACAAGAAGACTGACTCTTCTTACTGTCTATGGATTGAACCATTCCTGTGACTGTAGTTACACATTCCGATTCTTCACTCCAGGTTTACTGTATCCCATGGTCCTTCTTTTTGACGATGAAACACTGAAATTGCATCGGAATTAAATACAAAAGGCACAATGCCGACTTAAGTACAAGAAGACTGACTCTTCTTACTGACTATGTTTTGAACCATTCCGGTGACACTAGTCATGGATTCCGATGCTTCACTTCAGGGTTACTGTATCCCTTGGACCTTCTTATTGACGATGAAACACAGAAATTGCATCGGAATTAAATACAAAGGGCAAAATGCCGACTTAAGTACACGAAGACTGACGTTTCTTACTGCCTATGTTTTGAACAATTCCTGTGACACTAGTTATAGATTCCGATGCTACACTCCACGTTTACTGTATCCCTTGGACCTTCTTATTGACGATGAAAAACAGAAATTGCATCGGAATGAAATAGAAAAGGCACAATGCCGACTTAAGGACAAGAAGACTGACTCTTCTTACTGACTATGTTTTGAACCATTCCTGTGTCACTAGTTATAGATTCATTTGGTTCACTTCAGGTTTACTGTATACCTTGGACTTTCTAATTGACGATGAAACACAGAAATTGCATCGGAATTAAATAGAAAATGCACAATGACGACTTAAGTACAAGAAGACTGACTCTTCTTACTCTCTATGTTTTTAACCATTTCTGTGACACTAGTTATAGATTCCGATGCTCCACTTCAGGTTTACTGTCTCCCTTGGTCCTTCGTATTGACGATGAAACACAGAAATTGCATCGGAATTAAATACAAAAGGCACAATACCGACTTAAGTACAAGAAGACTGACTCTTCTTACTGTCTATGTTTTGAACCATTCCTGTGACACAAGTTATAGATTCCGATGCTTCACTTCAGGTTTACTGTATCCCTCTGATCTTCTTATTGACGATGAATCACAGAAATTGCATCGGAATTAAATACAAAAGGCACAATGCCGACTTAAGTACAAGAGAACTGATCCTTCTTACCGTCTATGTTTTGAACCATTTCTGAGACACTAGTTATAGATTCCGATGCTTCACTTCAGGTTTACTGTAACCCTCTGACCTTCTTATTGATGATGAAACACAGAAATTGCATCGGAGTTAAATATAAAAGGCACAATGCAGACTTAAGTACAAGAAGACTGACTCTCCTTACAGACTATGTTTTGAAACATTCCTGTGACAGTAGTTATAGATTGCGATGCTTCACTTCAGGTTTGCTGTATCCCTCTGACCTTCTTATTGACGATGAAACACAGCATTTGCATTGGAATTAAATACAAAAGGCACAATGCCGACATAAGTACAAGAAGACTGACTCTTCCTACTGGCTATGTTTTGAACCATTTCTGAGACACTAGTTATAGATTTCGATGCTACACTTCAGGTTTACTGTATCCCTCTGACCTTCTTATTGACGATGAAACACAGAAATTGCATCGGAATTAAATACAAAAGGAACAATGCCGATTTAAGTACATGAAGACCGACTCTTTCTACTGACTATGTTTTGAACCATTCCTGTGACACTAGTTATAGATTCCGATGCTTCACATCAGGTTTACTGTATCCCTTGGACCTTCTTCGTGACGATGAAACACAGAAATTGCATCGGAATTAAATACAAAAGGCACAATGCCGACTTAAGTACAAGAAGACTGACTCCTCTTACAGTCTATGCTTTGAACCATTCCTGTGACACTAGTTACACATTCCGATTCTTCACTCCAGGTTTACTGTATCCCTTGGACCTTTTTATTGACCATGAAACACAGACATTGCATCGGAATTAAATACAAAAAGCACAATGCCGACTTAAGGACAAGAAGGCTAACTCTTCTTACTGACAATGTTTTGAACCATTCCTGTGACACTAGCTATAGATTCCGATGCTTCACTTCAGGTTTACTGTATGCCTCTGACCTTCGTATTGACGATGAAACACAGAAATTGCATCGGAATTAAATACAAAAGGCACAATGCCGACTTAAGTACAAGAAGACTAACTCTTCTTACAGTCTATGTTTTGAACTATTCCTGTGACACTAGTTATAGATTCCGATGCTTCACTCCAGGTTAACTGTATGCCTTGGACCTTCTTATTGACGATGAAACACAGAAATTGCATCGGAATTAAATAGAAAAGGCACAATGCCGACTTAAGTACAAGAGGACTGACTCTTCCTACTGTCAATGTTTTGAACCAATCCTGTGACACTAGTTATAGATTCCGGTGCTTCACTCCAGGTTTACTGTTTCCCTTGGACCTTCGTATTGACGATGAAACACAGAAATTGCATCAGAATTAAATAGAAAAGGCACAATGCCGACTTAAGTACAAGAAGGCTGCCTCTTTTTACTGTCTATGTTTTGAACCATTCCTGTGACACTAGTTATAGATTCCGATGCTTCACTTCAGGTTTACTGTATCCCTTGGACCTGATTATTGACGATGAAACACAGAAATTGCATCGGAATTAAATACAAAAGGCAGAATGCCGACTTAAGTACAAGAAGACTGACTCTTCTTACTGTCTATGCTTTGAACCATTCCTGTGACAGTAGTTACACATTCCGATTCTTCACTCCAGGTTTACTGTATCCCTTGGTCCTTCTTATTGACGATGAAACACAGAAATTGCATCGGAATTAAATAGAAAAGGCACAATGCCGACTTAAGTACAAGAAGGCTGCCTCTTTTTACTGTCTATGTTTTGAACCATTCCTGTGACACTAGTTATAGATTCCGATGCTTCACTTCAGGTTTACTGTATCCCTTGGACCTGCTTATTGACGATGAAACACAGAAATTGCATTGGAATTAAATACAAAAGGCACAATGCCGACTTAAGTACAAGAAGACTGACTCTTCTTACTGTCTATCGATTGAACCATTCCTGTGACAGTAGTTACACATTCCGATTCTTCACTCCAGGTTTACTGTATCCCTTGGTCCTTCTTATTGACGATGAAACACAGAAATTGCATCGGAATTAAATACAAAAGGCACAATGCCGACTTAAGTACAAGAAGACTGACTCTTCTTACTGACTATGTTTTGAACCATTCCTGTGTCACTAGTTATAGATTCATTTGCTTCACTTCAGGTTTACTGTATACCTTGGACTTTCTAATTGACGATGAAACACAGAAATTGCATCGGAATTAAATAGAAAAGGCACAATGACGACTTAAGTACAAGAAGACTGACTCTTCTTACTCTCTATGTTTTTAACCATTTCTGTGACACTAGTTATAGATTCCGATGCTCCACTTCAGGTTTACTGTCTCCCTTGGTGCTTCGTATTGACGATGAAACACAGAAATTGCATCGGAATGAAATAGAAAAGGCACAATACCGACTTAAGTACAAGAAGACTGACTCTTCTTACTGTCTATGTTTTGAACCATTCCTGTGACACTAGTTATAGATTCCGATGCTTCACTTCAGGTTTACTGTATCCCTCTGATCTTCTTATTGACGATGAATCACAGAAATTGCATCGGAATTAAATACAAAAGGCACAATGCCGATTTAAGTACATGAAGACCGACTCTTTCTACTGACTATGTTTTGAACCATTCCTGTGACACTAGTTATAGATTCCGATGCTTCACATCAGGTTTACTGTATCCCTTGGACCTTCTTCGTGACGATGAAACACAGAAATTGCATCGGAATTAAATACAAAAGGCACAATGCCGACTTAAGTACAAGAAGACTGACTCCTCTTACAGTCTATGCTTTGAACCATTCCTGTGACACTAGTTACACATTCCGATTCTTCACTCCAGGTTTACTGTATCCCTTGGACCTTTTTATTGACGATGAAACACAGACATTGCATCGGAATTAAATACAAAAAGCACAATGCCGACTTATGGACAAGAAGGCTAACTCTTCTTACTGACAATGTTTTGAACCATTCCTGTGACACTAGCTATAGATTCCGATGCTTCACTTCAGGTTTACTGTATGCCTCTGACCTTCGAATTGACGATGAAACACAGAAATTGCATCGGAATTAAATACAAAAGGCACAATGCCGACTTAAGTACAAGAAGACTAACTCTTCTTACTGTCTATGTTTTGAACTATTCCTGTGACACTAGTTATAGATTCCGATGTTTCACTCCAGGTTTACTGTATGCCTTGGACCTTCTTATTGACGATGAAACACAGAAATTGCATCGGAATTAAATAGAAAAGGCACAATGCCGACTTAAGTACAAGAGGACTGACTCTTCCTACTGTCAATGTTTTGAACCAATCCTGTGACACTAGTTATAGATTCCGGTGCTTCACTCCAGGTTTACTGTTTCCCTTGGACCTTCTTATTGACGATGAAACACAGAAATTGCATCAGAATTAAATAGAAAAGGCACAATGCCGACTTAAGTACAAGAATGCTGCCTCTTTTTACTGTCTATGTTTTGAACCATTCCTGTGACACTAGTTATAGATTCCGATGCTTCACTTCAGGTTTACTGTATCCCTTGGACCTGATTATTGACGATGAAACACAGAAATTGCATCGGAATTAAATACAAAAGGCACAATGCCGACTTAAGTACAAGAAGACTGACTCTTCTTACTGTCTATGCTTTGAACCATTCCTGTGACAGTAGTTACACATTCCGATTCTTCACTCCAGGTTTACTGTATCCCTTGGTCCTTCTTATTGACGATGAAACACAGAAATTGCATGGGAATTAAATAGAAAAGGCACAATGCCGACTTAAGTACAAGAAGGCTGCCTCTTTTTACTGTCTATGTTTTGAACCATTCCTGTGACACTAGTTATAGATTCCGATGCTTCACTTCAGGTTTACAGTATCGCTTGGACCTGCTTATTGACGATGAAACACAGAAATTGCATTGGAATTAAATACAAAAGGCACAATGCCGACTTAAGTACAAGAAGACTGACTCTTCTTACTGTCTATGGATTGAACCATTCCTGTGACAGTAGTTACACATTCCGATTCTTCACACCAGGTTTACTGTATCCCTTGGTCCTTCTTATTGACGATGAAACACTGAAATTGCATCGGAATTAAATACAAAAGGCACAATGCCGACTTAAGTACAAGAAGACTGACTCTTCTTACTGACTATGTTTTGAACCATTCCGGTGACACTAGTCATAGATTCCGATGCTTCACTTCAGGGTTACTGTATCCCTTGGACCTTCTTATTGACGATGAAACACAGAAATTGCATCGGAATTAAATACAAAGGGCAAAAAGCCGACCTAAGTACACGAAGACTGACGTTTCTTACTGCCTATGTTTTGAACAAGTCCTGTGACACTAGTTATAGATTCCGATGCTACACTCCACGTTTACTGTATCCCTTGGACCTTCTAATTGACGATGAAAAACAGAAATTGCATCGGAATGAAATACAAAAGGCACAATGCCGACTTAAGGACAAGAAGACTGACTCTTCTTACTGACTATGTTTTGAACCATTCCTGTGTCACTAGTTATAGATTCATTTGCTTCACTTCAGGTTTACTGTATACCTTGGACTTTCTAATTGACGATGAAACACAGAAATTGCATCGGAATTAAATAGAAAATGCACAATGACGACTTAAGTACAAGAAGACTGACTCTTCTTACTCTCTATGTTTTTAACCATTTCTGTGACACTAGTTATAGATTCCGATGCTCCACTTCAGGTTTACTGTCTCCCTTGGTCCTTCGTATTGACGATGAAACACAGAAATTGCATCGGAATTAAATACAAAAGGCACAATACCGACTTAAGTACAAGAAGACTGACTCTTCTTACTGTCTATGTTTTGAACCATTCCTGTGACACAAGTTATAGATTCCGATGCTTCACTTCAGGTTTACTGTATCCCTCTGATCTTCTTATTGACGATGAATCACAGAAATTGCATCGGAATTAAATACAAAAGGCACAATGCCGACTTAAGTACAAGAGAACTGATCCTTCTTACCGTCTATGTTTTGAACCATTTCTGAGACACTAGTTATAGATTCCGATGCTTCACTTCAGGTTTACTGTAACCCTCTGACCTTCTTATTGATGATGAAACACAGAAATTGCATCGGAGTTAAATATAAAAGGCACAATGCAGACTTAAGTACAAGAAGACTAACTCTCCTTACAGACTATGTTTTGAAACATTCCTGTGACAGTAGTTATAGATTGCGATGCTTCACTTCAGGTTTGCTGTATCCCTCTGACCTTCTTATTGACGATGAAACACAGCATTTGCATTGGAATTAAATACAAAAGGCACAATGCCGACTTAAGTACAAGAAGACTGACTCTTCCTACTGTCTATGTTTTGAACCATTTCTGAGACACTAGTTATAGATTTCGATGCTACACTTCAGGTTTACTGTATCCCTCTGACCTTCTTATTGACGATGAAACACAGAAATTGCATCGGAATTAAATACAAAAGGCACAATGCCGATTTAAGTACATGAAGACCGACTCTTTCTACTGACTATGCTTTGAACCATTCCTGTGACACTAGTTATAGATTCCGATGCTTCACATCAGGTTTACTGTATCCCTTGGACCTTCTTCGTGACGATGAAACACAGAAATTGCATCGGAATTAAATACAAAAGGCACAATGCCGACTTAAGTACAAGAAGACTGACTCCTCTTACAGTCTATGCTTTGAACCATTCCTGTGACACTAGTTACACATTCCGATTCTTCACTCCAGGTTTACTGTATCCCTTGGACCTTTTTATTGACCATGAAACACAGACATTGCATCGGAATTAAATACAAAAAGCACAATGCCGACTTAAGGACAAGAAGGCTAACTCTTCTTACTGACAATGTTTTGAACCATTCCTGTGACACTAGCTATAGATTCCGATGCTTCACTTCAGGTTTACTGTATGCCTCTGACCTTCGTATTGACGACGAAATACAGAAATTGCATCGGAATTAAATACAAAAGGCACAATGCCGACTTAAGTACAAGAAGACTAACTCTTCTTACAGTCTATGTTTTGAACTATTCCTGTGACACTAGTTATAGATTCCGATGCTTCACTCCAGGTTAACTGTATGCCTTGGACCTTCTTATTGACGATGAAACACAGAAATTGCATCGGAATTAAATAGAAAAGGCACAATGCAGACTTATGTACAAGAGGACTGACTCTTCCTACTGTCAATGTTTTGAACCAATCCTGTGACACTAGTTATAGATTCCGGTGCTTCACTCCAGGTTTACTGTTTCCCTTGGACCTTCGTATTGACGATGAAACACAGAAATTGCATCAGAATTAAATAGAAAAGGCACAATGCCGACTTAAGTACAAGAAGGCTGCCTCTTTTTACTGTCTATGTTTTGAACCATTCCTGTGACACTAGTTATAGATTCCGATGCTTCACTTCAGGTTTACTGTATCCCTTGGACCTGATTATTGACGATGAAACACAGAAATTGCATCGGAATTAAATACAAAAGGCACAATGCCGACTTAAGTACAAGAAGACTGACTCTTCTTACTGTCTATGCTTTGAACCATTCCTGTGACAGTAGTTACACATTCCGATTCTTCACTCCAGGTTTACTGTATCCCTTGGTCCTTCTTATTGACGATGAAACACAGAAATCGCATCGGAATTAAATAGAAAAGGCACAATGCCGACTTAAGTACAAGAAGGCTGCCTCTTTTTACTGTCTATGTTTTGAACCATTCCTGTGACACTAGTTATAGATTCCGATGTTTCACTTCAGGTTTACTGTATCCCTTGGACCTGCTTATTGACGATGAAACACAGAAATTGCATTGGAATTAAATACAAAAGGCACAATGCCGACTTAAGTACAAGAAGACTGACTCTTCTTACTGTCTATGGATTGAACCATTCCTGTGACAGTAGTTACACATTCCGATTCTTCACTCCAGGTTTACTGTATCCCTTGGTCCTTCTTATTGACGATGAAACACAGAAATTGCATCGGAATTAAATACAAAAGGCACAATGCCGACTTAAGTACAAGAAGACTGACTCTTCTTACTGACTATGTTTTGAACCATTCCGGTGACACTAGTCATATATTCCGATGCTTCACTTCAGGGTTACTGTATCCCTTGGACCTTCTTATTGACGATGAAACACAGAAATTGCATCGGAATTAAATACAAAGGGCAAAATGCCGACTTAAGTACACGAAGACTGACGTTTCTTACTGCCTATGTTTTGAACAATTCCTGTGACACTAGTTATAGATTCCGATGCTACGCTCCACGTTTACTGTATCCCTTGGACCTTCTTATTGACGATGAAAAACAGAAATTGCATCGGAATGAAATACAAAAGGCACAATGCCGACTTAAGGACAAGAAGACTGACTCTTCTTACTGACTATGTTTTGAACCATTCCTGTGTCACTAGTTATAGATTCATTTGCTTCACTTCAGGTTTACTGTATACCTTGGACTTTCTAATTGACGATGAAACACAGAAATTGCATCGGAATTAAATAGAAAAGGCACAATGACGACTTAAGTACAAGAAGACTGACTCTTCTTACTCTCTATGTTTTTAACCATTTCTGTGACACTAGTTATAGATTCCGATGCTCCACTTCAGGTTTACTGTCTCCCTTGGTCCTTCGTATTGACGATGAAACACAGAAATTGCATCGGAATGAAATAGAAAAGGCACAATACCGACTTAAGTACAAGAAGACTGACTCTTCTTACTGTCTATGTTTTGAACCATTCCTGTGACACTAGTTATAGATTCCGATGCTTCACTTCAGGTTTACTGTATCCCTCTGATCTTCTTATTGACGATGAATCACAGAAATTGCATCGGAATTAAATACAAAAGGCACAATGCCGACTTAAGTACAAGAGAACTGATCCTTCTTACCGTCTATGTTTTGAACCATTTCTGAGACACTAGTTATAGATTCCGATGCTTCACTTCAGGTTTACTGTAACCCTCTGACCTTGTTATTGATGATGAAACACAGAAATTGCATCGGAGTTAAATATAAAAGGCACAATGCAGACTTAAGTACAAGAAGACTGACTCTCCTTACAGACTATGTTTTGAAACATTCCTGTGACAGTAGTTATAGATTGCGATGCTTCACTTCAGGTTTGCTGTATCCCTCTGACCTTCTTATTGACGATGAAACAGAGCATTTGCATTGGAATTAAATACAAAAGGCACAATGCCGACTTAAGTACAAGAAGACTGACTCTTCCTACTGTCTATGTTTTGAACCATTTCTGTTACACTAGTTATAGATTCCGATGCTTCACTTCATGTTTACTGTATCCCTTGGACCTTCTTCGTGACGATGAAACACAGAAATTGCATCGGAATTAAATACAAAACGCACATTGCCGACTTAAGTACAAGAAGACTGACTCCTCTTACAGTCTATGCTTTGAACCATTCCTGTTACACTAGTTACACATTCCGATTCTTCACTCCAGGTTTACTTTATCCCTTGGACCTTTTTATTGACGATGAAACACAGAAATTGCATCGGAATTAAATACAAAAAGCACAATGCCGACTTAAGGACAAGAAGACTAACTCTTCTTACTGTCTATGTTTTGAACTATTCCTGTGACACTAGTTATAGATTCCGATGCTTCACTCCAGGTTTACTGTATCCCTCTGATCTTCTTATTGACGATGAATCACAGAAATTGCATCGGAATTAAACACAAAAGGCACAATGCCGACTTAAGTACAAGAAGACTAACTCTTCTTACTGACTATGTTTTGAACTATTCCTGTGACACTAGTTATAGATTCCGATGCTTCGCTCCAGGTTTACTGTATGCCTTGGACCTTCTTATTGACGATGAAACACAGAAATTGCATCGGAATTAAATAGAAAAGGCACAATGCCGACTTAAGTACGAGAGGACTGACTCTTCCTACTGTCAATGTTTTGAACCAATCCTGTGACACTAGTTATAGATTCCGGTGCTTCACTCCAGGTTTACTGTTTCCCTTGGACCTTCTTATTGACGATGAAACACAGAAATTGCATCAGAATTAAATAGAAAAGGCACAATGCCGACTTAAGTACAAGAAGACTGACGCTTCTTACTGACTATGATTTTGAACCATTCCTGTGACACTAGTTATAGATTCCGATGCTTCACTTCAGGTTTACTGAATCCCTTGGACCTTCTTATTGACGATGAAACACAGATATTGCATCGGAATGAAATAGAAAAGGCACAATGCCGACTTAAGTACAAGAAGACTGACTCTTCTTACTGTTTATGTTTGAACCATTCCTGTGACACTAGTTATAGATTCCGATGCTTCACTTCAGGTTTACTGTATCCCTCTGACCTTCCTATAGACGATGAAACACACAAATTGCATCCGAATTAAATACAAAAGGCACAATATCGACTTAAGTACGAGAAGACTGACTCTTCCTACTGTCTATGTTTTGAACCATTCCTGTGACACTAGTTATAGATTTCGATGCTATACTTCAGGTTTACTGTATCCCTATGACCTTCTTATTGACGATGAAACACAGAAATTGCATCGGAATTAAATACAAAAGGCACAATGCCGACTTAAGTACAACAAGACTGACTCCTCTTACAGTCTATGCTTTGAACCATTCCTGTGACACTAGTTACACATTCCGATTCTTCACTCCAGGTTTACTGTTTCCCTTGGACCTTTTTATTGACGATGAAACACAGATATTGCATCGGAATTAAATACAAAAAGCACAATGCCGACTTAAGGACAAGAAGGCTAACTCTCCTTACTGACAATGCTTTGAACCATTCCTGTGACACTAGCTATAGATTCCGATGCTTCACTTCAGGTTTACTGTATCACTCTGACCTTCGTATTGACGATGAAACACAGAAATTGCATCGGAATTAAAACAAAAGGCACAATGCCGACTTAAGTACAAGAAGACTAACTCTTCTTACTGTCTATGTTTTGAACTATTCCTGTGACACTAGTTATAGATTCCGATGCTTCACTCCAGGTTTACTGTATCCCTCTGATCTTCTTATTGACGATGAATCACAGAAATTGCATCGGAATTAAATACAAAAGGCACAATGCCGACTTAAGTACAAGAAGACTAACTCTTCTTACTGACTATGTTTTGAACTATTCCTGTGACACTAGTTATAGATTCCGATGCTTCACTCCAGGTTTACTGTATGCCTTGGACCTTCTTATTGACGATGAAACACAGATATTGCATCGGAATGAAATAGAAAAGTCACAATGCCGACTTAAGTACAAGAAGACTGACTCTTCTTACTGTTTATGTTTGAACCATTCCTGTGACACTAGTTATAGATTCCGATGCTTCACCTCAGGTTTACTGTATTCCTCTGACCTTCCTATAGACGATGACACACAGAAATTGCATCCGAATTAAATACAAAAGGCACAATATCGACTTAAGTACAAGAAGACTGACTCTTCCTACTGTCTATGTTTTGAACCATTCCTGTGACACTAGTTATAGATTTCGATGCTACACTTCAGGTTTACTGTATCCCTCTGACCTTCTTATTGACGATGAAACACAGAAATTGCATCCGAATTAAATACAAAAGGCACAATGCCGATTTAAGTACATGAAGACCGACTCTTTCTAGTGACTATGTTTTGAACCATTCCTGTGACACTAGTTATAGATTCCGATGCTTCACATCAGGTTTACTGTATCCCTTGGACCTTCTTCGTGACGATGAAACACAGAAATTGCATCGGAATTAAATACAAAAGGCACAATGCCGACTTAAGTACAAGAAGACTGACTCGTCTTACAGTCTATGCTTTGAACCATTTCTGTGACACTGGTTATAGATTCCGATGCTTCACTTCAGGTTTACTGTATGCCTCTGACCTTCGTATTGACGATGAAACACAGAAATTGCATCGGAATTAAATACAAAAGGCACAATGCCGACTTAAGTACAAGAAGACTAACTCTTCTTACTGTCTATGTTTTGAACTATTCCTGTGACACTAGCTATACATTCCGATGCTTCACTCCAGGTTTACTGTATGTCTTGGACCTTCTTATTGACGTTGAAACACAGAAATTGCATCGGAATTAAATAGAAAAGGCACAATGCCGACTTAAGTACAAGAGGACTGACTCTTCCTACTGTCAATGTTTTGAATCAATCCTGTGACACTAGTTATAGATTCCGGTGCTTCACTCCAGGTTTACTGTTTCCCTTGGACCTTCTTATTGACGATGAAACACAGAAATTGCATCAGAATTAAATAGAAAAGGCACAATGCCGACTTAAGTACAAGAAGGCTGCCTCTTTTTACTGTCTATGTTTTGAACCATTCCTGTGACACTAGTTATAGATTCCGATGCTTCACTTCAGGTTTACTGTATCCCTTGGACCTGCTTATTGACGATGAAACACAGAAATTGCATCGGAATTAAATACGAAAGGCACAATGCCGACTTAAGTACAAGAAGACTGACTCTTCTTACTGTCTATGCTTTGAACCATTCCTGTGACAGTAGTTACACATTCCGATTCTTCACTCCAGGTTTACTGTATCCCTTGGTCCTTCTTATTGACGATGAAACACAGAAATTGCATCGGAATTAAATAGAAAAGGCACAATGCCGACTTAAGTACAAGAAGGCTGCCTCTTTTTACTGTCTATGTTTTGAACCATTTCTGTGACACTAGTTATAGATTCTGATGCTTCACTTCAGGTTTACTGTATCCCTTGGACCTGCTTATTGACGATGAAACACAGAAATTGCATCGGAATTAAATACAAAAGGCACAAGGTACAAGAAGACTGACTCTTCTTACTGTCTATGGTTTGAACCATTCCTGTGACAGTAGTTACACATTCCGATTCTTCACTCCAGGTTTACTGTATCCCTTGGTCCTTCTTATTGACGATGAAACACAGAAATTGCATCGGAATTAAATACAAAAGGCACAATGCCGACTTAAGTACAAGAAGACTGACTCTTCTTACTGACTTTGTTTTGAACCATTCCGGTGACACTAGTCATAGATTCCGATGCTTCACTTCAGGGTTACTGTATCCCTTGGACCTTCTTGTTGACGATGAAAAACAGAAATTACATCGGAATGAAATACAAAAGGCACAATGCCGACTTAAGGACAAGAAGACTGACTCTTCTTACTGACTATGTTTTGAACCATTCCTGTGTCACTAGTTATAGATTCATTTGCTTCACTTCAGGTTTACTGTATACCTTGGACTTTCTAATTGACGATGAAACACAGAAATTGCATCGGAATTAAATAGAAAAGGCACAATACCGACTTAAGTACAAGAAGACTGACTCTTCTTACTGTCTATGTTTTGAACCATTCCTGTGACACTAGTTATAGATTCCGATGCTTCACTTCAGGTTTACTGTATCCCTCTGATCTTCTTATTGACGATGAATCACAGAAATTGCATCGGAATTAAATACAAAAGGCACAATGCCGACTTAAGTACAAGAAGACTGACTCTTCTTACTCTCTATGTTTTTAACCATTTCTGTGACACTAGTTATAGATTCCGATGCTCCACTTCAGGTTTACTGTCTCCCTTGGTCCTTCGTATTGACGATGAATCACAGAAATTGCATCGGAATTAAATACAAAAGGCACAATGCCGACTTAAGTGCAAGAAGACGGACTCTTCTTACTGTCTATGTTTTGAACCATTCCTGTGACACTAGTTATAGATTCCGATGCTTAACTTCAGGCTCACTGTATCCCTTGGACCTTCTTATTGACGATGAAACACAGAAATTGCATCGGAATTAAACACAAAAGGCACAATGCCGACTTAAGTACAAATAGACTGACTCTTCTTACTGACTATGTTTTGAACCATTCCTGTGACACTGGTTATAGATTCTGATGCTTCACTTCAGGTTTACAGTACCCCTCTGACCTTCTTATTGACGATGAAACACAGAAATTGCATCGGAATTAACACAAAAGGCACAATGCCGACTTAAGGACAAGAAGACTGACTCTTTTTACTGACTATGTTTTGAACCATTCCTGTGACACTAGTTATGGATTCGGATGCTTTACTTCTGGTTTACTGTATCCCTCTGACCTTCTTATTGACGATGAAACACAGAAATTGCATCGGAATTAAATAGTAAAGACACAATGCCGACTTAAGAACAAGACGACTGACTTTTCTTACTGTCAATGTTTTGAACCAATCCTGTGACACTAGTTATAGATTCCGGTGCTTCACTCCAGGTTTACTGTTTCCCTTGGACCTTCTTATTGACGATGAAACACAGAAATTGCATCAGAATTAAATATAAAAGGCACAATGCCGACTTAAGTACAAGAACACTGACGCTTCTTACTGACTATGAGTTTGAACCATTCCTGTGACACTAGTTACAGATTCCGATGCTTCACTTCAGGTTTACTGTATCCCTTGGACCTTTTTATTGACGATGAAACACAGATATTGCATCGGAATGAAATAGAAAAGGCACAATGCCGACTTAAGTACAAGAAGACTGACTCTTCTTACTGTTTATTACTGAACCATTCCTGTGACACTAGTTATAGATTCCGATGCTTCACTTCAGGTTTACTGTATCCCTCTGACCTTCCTATAGACGATGAAACACAGAAATTGCATCCGAATTAAATACAAAAGGCACAATGCCGACGTAAGTACAAGAAGACTGACTCTTCCTACTGTCTATGTTTTGAACCATTCCTGTTACACTAGTTATAGATTCCGATGCTTCACTTCAGGTTTACTGTATCCCTTGGGCCTTCTTATTGATGATGAAACACAGAAATTGCATCGGAGTTAAATATAAAAGGCACAATGCAGACATAAGTACAAGAAGACTGACTCTTCTTACAGACTATGTTTTGAAACATTCCTGTGACAGTAGTTATAGATTGCGATGTTTCACTTCAGGTTTGCTGGATCCCTCTGACCTTCTTATTGACGATGAAACACAGCATTTGCATCGGAATTAAATACAAAAGGCACAATGCCGACATAAGTACAAGAAGACTGACTCTTCCTACTGTCTATGTTTTGAACCATTCCTGTTACACTAGTTATAGATTCCGATGCTTCACTTCAGGTTTACTGTATCCCTTGGGCCTTCTTATTGACGATAAAACACATAAATTGCATCGGAATTAAATACAAAAGGCACAATGCCGATTTAAGTACATGAAGACCGACTCTTTCTACTGACTATGTTTTGAACCATTCCTGTGACACTAGTTATAGATTCCGATGCTTCACTTCAGGTTTACTGTATCCCTTGGACCTTCTTCGTCACGATGAAACACAGAAATTGCATCGGAATTAAATAGAAAAGGCACAATGCCGACCTAAGTACAAGAAGACTGACGCTTCTTACTGACTATGATTTTGAACCATTCCTGTGACACTAGTTATAGATTCCGATGCTTCACTTCAGGTTTACTGTATCCCTTGGACCTTCTTATTGACGATGAAACACAGATATTGCATCGGAATGAAATAGAAAAGGCACAATGCCGACTTAAGTACAAGAAGACTGTCTCTTCTTACTGTTTATGTTTGAACCATTCCTGTGACACTAGTTATAGATTCCGATGCTTCACTTCAGGTTTACTGTATCCCTCTGACCTTCCTATAGACGATGAAACACAGAAATTGCATCCGAATTAAATACAAAAATCACAATATCGACTTAAGTACAAGAAGACTGACTCTTCTTACTGTCTATGCTTTGAACCATTCCTGTGACACTAGTTATAGATTCCGATGCTTCACTTCAGGTTTACTGTATCCCTCTGATCTTCTTATTGACGATGAATCACAGAAATTGCATCGGAATTAAATACAAAAGGCACATTGCCGACTTAAGTACAAGAAGACTAACTCTTCTTACTGACTATGTTTTGAACTATTCCTGTGACACTAGTTATAGATTCAGATGCTTCACTCCAGGTTTACTGTATGCCTTGGACCTTCTTATTGACGATGAAACACAGAAATTGCATCGGAATTAAATAGAAAAGGCACAATGCCGACTTAAGTACGAGAGGACTGACTCTTCCTACTGTCAATGTTTTGAACCAATCCTGTGACACTAGTTATAGATTCCGGTGCTTCACTCCAGGTTTACTGTTTCCCTTGGACCTTCTTATTGACGATGAAACACAGAAATTGCATCAGAATTAAATATAAAAGGCACAATGCCGACTTAAGTACAAGAAGACTGACGCTTCTTACTGACTATGAGTTTGAACCATTCCTGTGACACTAGTTACAGATTCCGATGCTTCACTTCAGGTTTACTGTATCCGTTGGACCTTTTTATTGACGATGAAACACAGATATTGCATCGGAATGAAATAGAAAAGGCACAATGCCGACTTAAGTACAAGAAGACTGACTCTTCTTACTGTTTATGTCTGAACCATTCCTGTGACACTAGTTATAGATTCCGATGCTTCACTTCAGGTTTACTGTATCCCTCTGACCTTCCTATAGACGATGAAACACAGAAATTGCATCCGAATTAAATACAAAAGGCACAATATCGACTTAAGTACAAGAAGACTGACTCTAACTACTGTCTATGTTTTGAACCATTCCTGTGACACTAGTTATAGATTTCGATGCTACACTTCAGGTTTACTGTATCCCTCTGACCTTCTTATTGACGATGAAACACAGAAATTGCATCGGAATTAAATACAAAAGGCACAATGCCGATTTAAGTACATGAAGACCGACTCTTTCTACTGACTATGTTTTGAACCATTCCTGTGACACTAGTTATACATTCCGATGCTTCACATCCGGTTTACTGTATCCCTTGGACCTTCTTCGTGACGATGAAACACAGAAATTGCATCGGAATTAAATACAAAAGGCACAATGCCGACTTAAGTACAAGAAGACTGACTCCTCTTACAGTCTATGCTTTGAAGCATTCCTGTGACACTAGTTACACATTCCGATTCTTCACTCCAGGTTTACTGTATCCCTTGGACCTTTTTATTGACGTTGAAACACAGAAATTGCATCGGAATTAAATACAAAAAGCACAATACCGACTTAAGTACAAGAAGGCTAACTCTTCTTACTGACAATGTTTTGAACCATTCCTGTGACACTAGCTATATATTCCGATGCTTCACTTCAGGTTTACTGTATCCCTCTGACTTTCGTATTGACGATGAAACACAGAAATTGCATCGGAATTAAATACAAAGGGCACAATGCCGACTTAAGTACAAGAAGACTAACTCTTCTTACTGTCTATGTTTTGAACCAATCCTGTGACACTAGTTATAGATTCCGGTGCTTCACTCCAGGTTTACTGTTTCCCTTGGACCTTCTTATTCACGATGAAACACAGAAATTGCATCAGAATTAAATAGAAAAGGCCCAATGCCGACTTAAGTACAAGAAGGTTGCCTCTTTTTACTGTCTATGTTTTGAACCATTCCTGTGACACTAGTTATGGATTCCGATGCTTCACTTCAGGTTTACTGTATCCCTCTGACCTTCCTATAGACGATGAAACACAGAAAATGCATCCGAATTAAATACAAAAGGCACAATATCGACTTAAGTACAAGAAGACTGACTCTTCTTACTGTCTATGTTTTGAACCATTCCTGTGACACTAGTTATAGATTCCGATGCTTCACTTCAGGTTTACTGTATCCCTCTGATCTTCTTATTGACGATGAATCACAGAAATTGCATCGGAATTAAATACAAAAGGCACAATGCCGACTTAAGTACAAGAAGACTGACTCTTCTTACTGTCTATGCTTTGAACCATTCCTGTGACAGTAGTTACACATTCCGATTCTTCACTCCAGGTTTACTGTATCCCTTGGTCCTTCTTATTGACGATGAAACACAGAAATTGCATCGGAATTAAATAGAAAAGGCACAATGCCGACTTAAGTACAAGAAGGCTGCCTCTTTTTACTGTCTATGTTTTGAACCATTCCTGTGACACTAGTTATAGATTCCGATGCTTGACTCCAGGTTTACTGTATGCCTTGGACCTTCTTATTGACGATGAAACACAGAAATTGCATCGGAATTAAATAGAAAAGGCACAATGCCGACTTAAGTACAAGAAGACTGACGGTTCTTACTGACTATGATTTTGAACCATTCCTGTGACACTAGTTATAGATTCCGATGCTTCACTTCAGGTTTACTGTATCCCTTGGACCTTGTTATTGACGATGAAACACAGATATTGCATCGGAATGAAATAGAAGAGGCACAATGCCGACTTTAAGTACAAGAAGACTGACTCTTCTTACTGTTTATGTTTGAACCATTCTTGTGACACTAGTTATAGATTCTGATGCTTCACTTTAGGTTTACTGTATCCCGCTGACCTTCCTAGAGACGATGAAACACAGAAATTGCATCCGAATTAAATACAAAAGGCACAATATCGACTTAAGTACAAGAAGACTGACTCTTCTTACTGTCTATGATTTGAACCATTCCTGTGACACTAGTTATAGATTCCGATGCTTCACTTCAGGTTTACTGAATCCCTCTGAACTTCTTATTGACGATGAATCACAGAAATTGCATCGTAATTAAATACAAAATGCACAATGCCGACTTAAGTACAAGAAGACTAACTCTTCTTACTGACTATGTTTTGAACTATTCCTGTGACACTAGTTATAGATTCCGATGCTTCACTCCAGGTTTACCGTATGCCTTGGACCTTCTTATTGACGATGAAACACAGAAATTGCATCGGAATTAAATAGAAAAGGCACAATGCCGACTTAAGTACGAGAGGACTGACTCTTCCTACTGTCAATGTTTTGAACCAATCCTGTGACACTAGTTATAGATTCCGGTGCTTCACTCCAGGTTTACTGTTTCCCTTGGACCTTCTTATTGACGATGAAACACAGAAATTGCATCAGAATTAAATAGAAAAGGCAAAATGCCGACTTAAGTACAAGAAGACTGACGCTTCTTACTGACTATGATTTTTAACCATTCCTGTGACACTAGTTATAGATTCCGATGCTTCACTTCAGGTTTACTGTATCCCTTGGACCTTCTTATTGACGATGAAACACAGATATTGCATCGGAATGAAATAGAAAAGGCACAATGCCGACTTAAGTACAAGAAGACTGACTCTTCTTACTGTTTATGTTTGAACCATTCCTGTGACACTAGTTATAGATTCCGATGCTTCACTTCAGGTTTACTGTATCCCTGTGACCTTCCTATAGACGATGAAACACAGAAATTGCATCCGAATTAAATACAAAAGGCACAATATCGACTTAAGTACAAGAAGACTGACTCTTCGTACTGTCTATGTTTTGAACCATTCCTGTGACACTAGTTATAGATTTCGATGCTACACTTCAGGTTTACTGTATCCCTCTGACCTTCTTATTGACGATGAAACACAGAAATTGCATCGGAATTAAATACAAATGGCACAATGCCGATTTAAGTACATGAAGACCGACTCTTTCTACTGACTATGTTTTGAACCATTCCTGTGACACTAGTTATAGATTCCGATGCTTCACATCAGGTTTACTGTATCCCTTGGACCTTCTTCGTGACGATGAAACACAGAAATTGCATCGGAATTAAATACAAAAGGCACAATGCCGACTTAATTACAAGAAGACTGACTCCTCTTACAGTCTATGCTTTGAAGCATTCCTGTGACACTAGTTACACATTCCGATTCTTCACTCCACGTTTACTGTATCCCTTGGACCTTTTTATTGACGATGAAACACAGAAATTGCATCGGAATTAAATACAAAAAGCACAATGCCGACTTAAGTACAAGAAGGCTAACTCTTCTTACTGACAATGTTTTGAACCATTCCTGTGACACTAGCTATAGATTCCGATGCTTCACTTCAGGTTTACTGTATCCCTCTGACCTTCGTATTGACGATGAAACACAGAAATTGCATCGGAATTAAATACAAAGGGCACAATGCCGACTTAAGTACAAGAAGACTAACTCTTCTTACTGTCTATGTTTTGAACTATTCCTGTGACACTAGTTATAGATTCCGATGCTTCACTCCAGGTTTACTGTATGCCTTGAACCTTCTTATTGACGATGAAACACAGAAATTGCATCGGAATTAATTAGAAAAGGCACAATGCCGACTTAAGTACAAGAGGACTGACTCTTCCTACTGTCAATGTTTTGAACCAATCCTGTGACACTAGTTATAGATTCCGGTGCTTCACTCCAGGTTTACTGTTTCCCTTGGACCTTCTTATTGACGATGAAACACAGAAATTGCATCAGAATTAAATAGAAAAGGCACAATGCCGACTTAAGTACAAGAAGGCTGCCTCTTTTTACTGTCTATGTTTTGCACCATTCCTGTGACACTAGTTATAGATTCCGATGCTTCACTTCAGGTTTACTGTATCCCTTGGACCTGCTTATTGACGATGAAACACAGAAATTGCATCGGAATTAAATACAAAAGGCACAATGCCGACTTAAGTACAAGAAGACTGACTCTTCTTACTGTCTATGCTTTGAACCATTCCTGTGACTGTAGTTACACATTCCGATTCTTCACTCCAGGTTAACTGTATCCCTTGGTCCTTCTTATTGACGATGAAACACAGAAATTGCATCGGAATTAAATAGAAAAGGCACAATGCCGACTTAAGTACAAGAAGGCTGCCTCTTTTTACTGTCTATGTATTGAACCATTCCTGTGACACTAGTTATAGATTCCGATGCTTCACTTCAGGTTTACTGTATCCCTTGGACCTGCTTATTGACGATGAAACACAGAAATTGCATCGGAATTAAATACAAAAGGCACAATGCCGACTTAAGTACAAGAAGACTGACTCTTCTTACTGTCTATGGTTTGAACCATTCCTGTGACAGTAGTTACACATTCCGATTCTTCACTCCAGGTTTACTGTATCCCTTGGGCCTTCTTATTGACGATGAAACACAGAAATTGCATCAGAATTAAATAGAAAAGGCACAATGCCGACTTAAGTACAAGAAGGCTGCCTCTTCTTACTGTCTATGTTTTGCACCATTCCTGTGACACTAGTTATAGATTCCGATGCTTCACTTCAGGTTTACTGTATCCCTTGGACCTGCTTATTCACGATGAAACACAGAAATTGCATCGGAATTAAATACAAAAGGCACAATGCCGACTTAAGTACAAGAAGACTGACTCTTCTTACTGACTATGTTTTGAACCATTCCTGTGTCACTAGTTATAGATTCCGATGCTTCACTTCAGGTTTACTGTATACCTTGGACTTTCTAATTGACGATGAAACACAGAAATTGCATCGGAATTAAATAGAAAAGGCACAATGACGACTTAAGTACAAGAAGACTGACTCTTCTTACTGTCTATGTTTTGAACCATTTCTGTGACACTAGTTATAGATTCCGATGCTCCACTTCAGGTTTACTGTCTCCCTTGGACCATCTTATTGACGATGAAACACAGAAATTGCATCGGAATTAAATACAAAAGGCACAATACCGACTTAAGTACAAGAAGACTGACTCTTCTTACTGTCTATGTTTTGAACCATTCCTGTGACACTAGTTATAGATTCCGATGCTTCACTTCAGGTTTACTGTATCCCTCTGATCTTCTTATTGTCGATGAATCACAGAAATTGCATCGGAATTAAATAGAAAAGGCACAATGCCGACTTAAGTACAAGACGACTGACTCTTCTTACTGTCAATGCTTTGAACCATTCCTGTGACACTAGTTATAGATTCCGATGCTTGACTTCAGGTTTACTGTATCCCTTGGTCCTGCTTATTGACGATGAAACACAGAAATAGCATCGGAATTTAATACAAAAGGCACAATGCCGGCTCAAGTACAAGGAGACTGACTCTTCTGACTGTCTATGTTGTGAACCATTGCTGTGACACTTGTTATAGATTCCGATGCCTCACTTCAGGTTTACTGTATCGGTCTGACCTTCTTATTGACGATGAAACACAGAAATTACATCGGAATTAAACACAAAATGCACAATGCCGACTTAAGTACATGAAGACTGACTCATCTTACTGTCTATGTTCTGAACCATTTCTGTGACACTAGTTATAGATTCCGATGCTTCACTTCAGGGTTACTGTATCCCTCTGAAATTCTTATTGACGATGAAACACAGAAATTGCATCGGAATTAAATACAAAAGGCACAATGCCGACTTACGTACAAGAAGACTGACACTTCTTTCCGTCTATGCTTTGAACCATTCCTGTGACACTAGTTATGGATTCCGATGCTTCACTTCATTTTTACTGTATACCTTTGACCTTCTTATTAACGATGAAACACAGAAATTGCATCGGAATTAAATACAAAAGGCACAATGCCGACTTAAGGACAAGAAGACTGACTCTTCTTACTTACTATTTTTTGAACCATTCCAGTGACACTAGTTATAGATTGCGATGCTTCACTTCATGTTCACTGTATCCCTCTATCTCTCTTATTGACGATAAAACACAGAAATTGCATCGGAATTAAATCGAAAAGGCACAATGCCGACTTAAGTACAAGATGACTGACTCTTGTCACTGACTATGTTTTGAACCACTCCTGTGACACTAGTTATAGATTCCGATGCTTCACTTCAGGTTTACTGTATCCCTTGGACCTTCATATTGACGATGAAACGCAGAAATAGCATCGGAATTTAATACAAAAGGCACAATGCCGACTCAAGTAGAAGAAGACTGACTGTTCTGAGTGTCTATGTTGTGAACCATTCCAGTGACACTAGTTATAGATTCCGATGCCACACTTCAGGTTTACTGTATCGGTCTGACCTTCTTATTGACGATGAAATACAGAAATTGCATCGGAATTAAATACAAAATGCACAATGCCGACTTAAGTACATGAAGACTTACTCATCTTACTGTCTATGTTTTGAACCATTCCTGTGACACTAGTTATGGATTCCATTGCTTCACTTCAGGTTTACTGTATCTTTTGGACCTTCTTATTGACGATGAAACCCAGAAATTGCCTCGGAATTAAATACAAAAGGCACAATGCCGACTTAAGTACAAGAAGACTGATTCTTCCTACTGTCTATGTTTGAACCATTCCATTGACACTAGTTATAGATTCCGATGCTCCATTTCAGGTTTACTGTTTCCCTTGGACCTTCATATTAACGATGAAACAATGAAATTGCATCGGAATTAAATACAAAAGGCACAAAGCCGACTTAAGTACATCAAGACTGATTCTTCTTACTGACTATGTTTTGAACCATTCCTGTGACACTAGCTATAGATTCCGATGCTTCACTTCAGGTTTACTGTATCCCTCTGACTTTCGTATTGACGATGAAACACAGAAATTGCACCGGAATTAAATACAAAAGGCACAATGCCGACTTAAGGACAAGAAGACTGACTCTTCTTACTGTCTATGTTTTGAACCATTCCTGTGACACTGGTTATAGATTCCGATGCTTCACTTTCGGTTTACTGTATCCCTCTGTCTTTCTTATTGACGATGAAACACAGAAATTGCACCGGAATTAAAGACAAAAAGCACAATGCCGACTTAAGGACAAGAAGACTGACTCGTCTTACTGACTATGCTTTGAACCATTCCTGTGACACTAGTTATAGATTCCGATGCTTCACTCCAGGTTTAGTGTATCCCTTGGACCTTCTTATTGACGATGAAACACAGAAATTGCATCGGAATTAAATAGAAAAGGCACAATGCCGACTTAAGTACATGAAGACTGACTCTTCTTACTGTCTATGTTTTGAACCATTCCTGTGACACTAATTTTGGATTCCGATGCTTCACTTCAGGTTTACTGTATCCCTCTGACCTTCTTATTGACGATGAAACACTGAAATTGCACCGGAATTAAATACAAAAGGCACAATGCCGACTTAAGTACAAGAAGACAGACCCTTCTTACTGTCTATGTTTGAACCATTCCATTGACACTAGTTATAGATTCCGATGAATCACTCCAGGTTTACTGTATCCCTTGGACCTTCTTATTGACGATAATACACTGAAATTGCATCGGAATTAAATAGAAAAGGCACAATGCCGACTTAAGTACAAGAAGACAGACCCTTCTTACTGTCTATGTTTTGAACCATTCCATTGACACTAGTTATAGATTCCGATGCATCACTCCATGTTTACTGTATCCCTTGGACCTTCTTATTGACGATAATACACTGAAATTGCATCGGAATTAAACAGAAAAGGCACAATGCCGACTTAAGTACAAGAAGACTGACTCTTCTTACTGTCTTTGTTTTGAACCATTCCTGCGACACTTGCTATAGATTCCGATGCTTCACTCCAGGTTTACTGTATCCCTTGGACCTTCTTAATGACGATGAAACTCAGAAATTGCATCGGAATTAAATACAAAAGGCACAATGCCGACTTAAGTACAAGAAGACTGACTCTTCCTACTGTCTATGTTTTGAACCATTCCTGTGACACTAGCTATAGATTCCGATTCTTCACTTCATTTTTACTGTATCCCTCTGACCTTATTGACGATGAAACACAGAAATTGCATCGGAATTATATACAAAAGGCACAATACCGACTTAAGTACAAGAAGACTGACTCTTACTGTCTATGTTTTGAACCACTCCTGTGAAACTAGATATAGGATCCGATGCTTCACTTCAGGTTTACTGTATAATTTGGACCTTCTTATTGACGATGAAACACAGAAATTGCATCGGAAGTAAATACAAAAGGCACAATGCCGACTTAAGGACAAGAAGACTGACTCTTCTTACTTACTATTTTTTGAACCATTCCAGTGACACTAGTTATAGATTCCGATGCTTCACTTCATGTTCACTGTATCCCTCTAACCCTCTTATTGACGATGAAACACAGAAATTGCATCGGAATTAAATAGAAAAGGCACAATGCCGACTTAAGTACAAGAAGACTGACT
The DNA here is from genome assembly GCF_023864345.2 of Schistocerca serialis cubense. NCBI lineage: Eukaryota > Metazoa > Arthropoda > Insecta > Orthoptera > Acrididae > Schistocerca > Schistocerca serialis. The sequence continues at coordinate 3,747,907 of NC_064639.1, read as the reverse complement.
CTTCTTACTGTCTTTGTTTTGAACCATTCCTGTGACACTTGCTATAGATTCCGATGCTTCACTCCAGGTTTACTGTATCCCTTGGACCTTCTTATTGACGATGAAACTCAGAAATTGCATCGGAATTAAATACAAAAGGCACAATGCCGACTATAGTACAAGAAGACTGACTCTTCTCACTGACTATGTTTTGAACCATTCCTGTGACCCTAGTTATAGATTCCGATGCTTCACTTCAGGTTTACTGTATCCCTTGGACCTTCTTATTAACGATGAAACACATAAATTGCATCGGAATTAATTACAAAAGGCAAAATGCCGACTTAAGCACAAGAAGACAGACCCTTCTTACTGTCTATGTTTTGTACCATTCCATTGACACTAGTTATAGCTTCCGATGCTTCACTCCAGGTTTAGTGTATCCCTTGGACCTTCTTATTGACGATGAAACACAGAAATTGCATCGGAAGTAAATACAAAAGGCACAATGCCGACTTAAGGACAAGAAGACTGACTCTCCTTACTGTCTATGTTTTGAACCATTCCTGTGACACTAGATATAGATTCCGATGCTTCACTTTAGGTTTACTGTATCCCTCTGAGTTTCTTATTGACGATGAAAGACAGAAATTGCACCGGAATTAAATACAAAAGGCACACTGCCCACTTAAGGGCAAGAAGACTGACTCTTCTTACTGACTATGTTTTGAACCATTCCTGTGACACTAGTTATAGATTCAGATGCTTCACTTCAGGTTTACTGTATCCCTTGGACCTTCTAATAGACGATGAAACACAGAAATTGCATCGGAATTAAATACAAAAGGCACAATGCCGACTTAAGTATAAGAAGACTGACTCTCCTTACTGTCTATGATTTGAATCATTCCTGTGACACTAGTTATAGATTCCGATGCTTCACTTCAGGTTTACTGTATCCCTCTGACTTTCGTATTGACGATGAAACACAGAAATTGCATCCGAATTAAATACAAAAGGCACAATATCGACTTATGTACAAGAAGACTGACTCTTCCTACTGTCTATGATTTGAACCATTCCTGTGACACTAGTTATAGATTTCGATGCTACACTTCAGGTTTACTGTATCCCTCTGACCTTCTTATTGACGATGAAACACAGAAATTGCATCGGAATTAAATACAAAAGGCACAATGCCGACTTAAGTACAGGAAGACCGACTCCTCTTACTGACTATGTTTTGAACCACTCCTGTGACACTAGTTATAGATTCCGATGCTTCACTTCAGGTTTACTGTATCCCTTGGACCTTCTAATAGACGATGAAACACAGAAATTGCATCGGAATTAGATACAAAAGCATAATGCCGGCATAAGTACATGAAGACTGACTCTTCCTACTCTCTATGATTTGAACCATTCCTGTGACATTAATATTGGATTCCGATGCTTCACTTCAGGTTTACTGTATCCCTCTGACCCTCTTATTGACGATGAAACACAGAAATTGCATTGGAATTAAATACATAAGGCACAATGCCGACTTAAGTACAAGAAGACTGACTGTTCCCACTGTCTATGTTTTGAACCATTCCTGAGACACTAGTTGAAGATTCCAATGCTTCACTTCAGGTTTACTGTATCCCTCACCTTCTTATTGACGATGAAACACTGAAATTGCACCGGAATTAAATACAAAAGGCACAATGCCGACTTAAGTACAAGAAGACAGACTCTTCTTACTGTCTATGTTTTGAAACATTCCTGTGACACTAGCTATAGATTCCGATGCTTCACTTCATTTTTACTGTATGCCTCTGACCTTATTGACGATGAAACACAGAAATTACATCGGAATTAAATACAAAAGGCACAATACGGACTTAAGTACAAGAAGACTGACTCTTCTTACTGTCTATGTTTTGAACCACACCTGTGAGACTAGATATAGATTCCGATGCTTCACTTCAGGTTTACTGTATCATTTGGACCTTCTTATTGACGATGAAACACAGAAATCACATGGGAATTAAATACAAAAGGCACAATGCCGACTTAGATACAAAAAGACTGACTCTTCTTACTGACTATGTGTTGAACCATTCCTGTGACACTAGTTATAGATTCCGATGCTTCACTTCAGGGTTACTGTATCCCTCTGACCTTCTTATTGACGATGAAACACAGAAATTGCACCGGAATTAAATACAAAAGGCACAGTGCCGACTTAAGGACAAGAAGACGACTCTTCTTACTGACTATGTTTTGAACCATTCCTGTGACACTAGGTATAGATTCCGATGCTTCACTTCATTTTTACTGTATCCCTCTGACCTTATTGACGATGAAACACAGAAATTGCAACGGAATTAAATACAAAAGGCACAATACCGACTTAAGTACAAGAATACTGACTCTCCTTACTGTCTATGTTTTGAACCACTCCTGTGACACTAGATATAGATTCCGATGCTTCACGTCAGGTTTACTCTATCATTTGGACCTTCTTATTGGCGATGAAACACAGAAATTACATCGGAATTAAATACAAAAGGCACAATGCCGACTTAAGTACAAAAAGACTGACTCTTGTTACTGACTATGTTTTCCACCATTCCTGTGACACTGGTTATAGATTCCGATGCTTCACTTCAGGTTTACTGTATCCCTCTGACCTTCTTATTGACGATGAAACACAGAAATTGGACCGGAATTAAATTTGAAAATTCACAATGCTGACTTAAGTACAAGAAGACTGACTCTTCTTACTGTCTATGCTTTGAACCATTCCTGTGACACTAGTTACAGATTCCGATGCTTGACTTCAGGTTTACTGTATCCCTTGGACCTTCTTATTGACGATGAAACACAGAAATAGCATCGGAATGTAATACAAAAGGCACAATGCCGACTCAAGTACAAGAAGACTGACTCTTCTGACTGTCTATGTTGTGAACCATTCCTGTGCCACTAGTTATAGATTCCGATGCCTCACTTCAGGTTTACTGTATCGGTCTGACATTCTTATTGACGATGAAACACAGAAATTGCATCGGAATTAAATACAAAATGCACAATGCCGACTTAAGTACATGATGACTGACTCTACATACTGTCTATGTTTGAAACATTCCTTTGACACTAGTTATTGATTCCGATGCCTCACTTCAGGTTTACTGTATCCCTTGGACCTTCTTATTAACGATGAAACAATGAAATTGCATCGGAATTAAATACAAAATGCACAATTCCGACTTAAGTACATGAAGACTGACTCTTCTTACTGGCTATGTTTTGAACCATTCCTGTGACACTAGTTATAGATTCCGATGCTTCACTTCAGTTTACTGTATCCCTCTGACCTACTTATTGACGATGAAACACAGAAATTGGATCATAATTAAATAGAAAAGGCACAATGCCGACTTAAGTACAAGAAGACTGATTCTTCTTACAGTCTATGCTTTGAACCATTCCTGTGACACTAGTTATAGATTCCGATGGTTGGCTTCAGGTTTACTGTATCCCTTGGACCTTCTTATTGACGATGAAACACAGAAATAGCATCGGAATTTAATACACAAGGCACGATGCCGAATCAAGTACAAGAAGACTGACTCTTCTGACTGTCTATGTTGTGAACCATTCATGTGACACTAGTTATAGTTTCCGATGCCGCACATCAGGTTTACTGTATCGGTCTGACCTTCTTATTGACGATGAAACACAGAAATTGCATCGGAATTAAATACAAAATGCACAATTCCGACTTAAGTACATGAAGATTGACTAATCTTACTGTCTATGTTTTGAACCATTTCTGTGACACTAGTTATAGATTCCGATGCTTCACTTCAGGGTTACTGTATCCCGCTGACCTACTTATTGACGATGAAACACAGAAATTGCATCGGAATTAAATACAAAGGGCACAATGCCGACTTAAGTACAAGAAGACTGACTCTTCATTCTGTCTATGTTTTGAACCATTCCTGTGACACTAGTTATAGATTCCGATGCTTCACTTCAGGTTTACTGTATCCCTTGGACCTTCTTATTGACGATGAAACACGGAAATTGCCTCGGAATTAAATACAAAAGGCACAATGCCGACATCAGAACATGAAGACTGACTCTTCCTACTGTCTATGTTTGAACCATTCCATTGACACTAGTTATAGATTCCGATGCTTCACTTCAGGTTTACTGTATCCCTTGGACCTTCTTATTGACGATGAAACACAGAAATTGCATCGGAATTAAATACAAATGGCACAATGCCGACTTAAGTACAAGAAGGCTGACTCTTCTTACTGTCTCTGTTTTGAACCATTCCTGTGACACTAGTTATTGATTCCGATGCTTCACTCCAGGTTTACTGTATCCCTTGCACCTTCTTATTGATGATGAAACACAGAAATTGCACCGGAATTAAATACAAAGGCACAATGCCGACTTAAGGAGAAGAAGACGACTCTTCTTACTGACTATGTTTTGAACCATTCCAGTGACACTAGTTATAGATTCCGATGCTTCACTTCAGGTTTACTGTATCCCTCTGACCTTCTTATTGACGATGAAACACGGAAGTTGCCTCGGAATGAAATAGAAAAGGCACAATGCCGACTTTAGTACAAGAAGACTGACTTTTCTTACTGTCTATGTTTTGAACCATTCCTGTGACACTAGTAATACATTCCGATGCTTCACTCCAGGTTTAGTGTATCCCTTGGACCTTCTTGTTGACGATGAAACACAGAAATTGCATCGGAATTAAATACAAGAGGCATAATGCCGAATTATGTACAAGAAGACTGACTCTTCCTACTGTCTATGATTTGAACCATACATGTGACACTAATTTTAGATTCCGATGCTTCATTTCAGTTATACTGTATCCCTCTGACCTTCTTATTGACGATGAAACAGAGAAATTGCTTCGGAATTAAATACATAAGGCACAATGCCGACATAAGTACAAGAAGACTGACTGTTCCCACTGTCTATGTTTTGAACCATTTCTGTGACACTAGTCATAGATTCCGATGCTTCACTTCAGGGTTACTGTATCCCTCTGACCTTCTTATTGACGATAAAACACAGAAATTGCATCGGAATTAAATACAAAAGCCACAATGCCGACTTAAGTGCAAGAAGACTGACTCTTCCTACTGTCTATGTTTGGAGCCATTCCTGTGACACTAGTTTTAGATTCCGATGCTTCACTTCAGGTTCGCTGAATCCCTTGGATATTCTTATTGATGACGAAACACAGAAATTGCATCAGAATTAAATACAAAAGGCACAATGCCGACTTAAGTACAAGAAGACTAACTCTTCTTACTGTTTATGTTATGAACCATTCCAGTGACGCTGGTTGAAGATTCCGATGCTTCACTTCAGGTTTATTGTATAACTTGGACCTTCTTATTGACGACGAAACACAGAAATAGCGTCGGAATTAAATAGAAGAGGCACAATGCCGACTTAAGTACAAGAAGACTATCTCTTCCTACTGTCTATGTTTTGTACCATTCCTGTGACACTAGTTATAGATTCCGACGCTTCACTTCAGGTTTACTGTATCCCTTGGACTTTCTTATTAACGATGATACACATAAATTGCACGGAATTAAATACAAAAGGCACAATGCCGACTTAAGTACAAGAAGACTGACTCTTCCTACTGTCTATGTTTTGAACCATTCCTGAGACACTAGTTATAGATTCCGATGCTTCACCTCCGGTTATCTGTATCCCTTTGACCTTCTTATTGACGATGAAACACAGAAATTGCATCGGAATTAAATAGAAAAGGCACAATGCTGACTTAAGTACAAGAAGAATGACTCTTCTTACTGTCTATGCTTTGAACCATTCCTGTGACACTAGTTACAGATTCCGATGCTTCACTTCAGGTTTACTGTATCCCTTGGACCTTCTTATTGGCGATGAAACACAGAAATTGCAATACAATTAAATAGAAAATGCACAATGCCGACTTAAGTACAAGAAGACTGATTGTCCTTACTGACTATGTTATGAACCATTCCTGTGATTCTAGTTATAGATTCCGACGCTTCACCTCAGGTTTACTGTATCCCTCTCACCTTCTTACTGACGATGAAACACAGAAATTGGATCGGAATTAAATAGAAAAGGCACAATGCCGACTTAAGTACAAGAAGACAGACTCTTCTTACTGTCTACGCTTTGAACCATTCCTGAGACACTAGTTATAGATTCCGATGCTTCACTCCAGATTTACTGTATCGCTTGGACCTTCTTATTGACGATAAAACACAAAAATTGCATCGGAATTAAATACAAAAGGCACAATGCCGACTTAAGTAGAAGAAGACTGACTCTTCTTACTGTCTACGCTTTGAACCATTCCTGTGACACTAGTTATAGATTCCGATGCTTCACTCCAGGTTTACTGTATCGCTTGGACCTTCTTATTGACGATGAAACACCGAAATTGCATCGGAATTAAATACAAAAGGCACAATGAGGACTTAAGTACGTGAAGACTGACTCTCCTTGCTGACTATGTTTTGAACCATTCCTGTGACACTAGTTATAGATTCCGATGCTTCACTTCAGGTTTACTGTATCCGTCTGACCTTCTTAGTGATGATGAAACACAGAAATTGTATTGGAATTAAATACAAAAGGCACAATGCCGACTTAAGTACAAGAAGACTGATTCTTCTTACTGTCTATGTTTTGAACCATACCTGTGACACTAGTTATAGATTCCGATGCTTCACTCCAGGTTTACTGTATCCCTTGGTACTTCTTATTGACGATGAAACTCAGAAATTGCATCGGAATTAAATAGAAAAGGCACAATGCCGACTTAAGTACAAGAAGACCGACTCTTCTCACTGTCTATGTCTTGAACCATTCCTGTGACACTAGTTATAGATTCCGATGCTTCACTTCAGGTGTACTGTATCCCTTGAACCTTCTTATTGACGATGAAACACAGAAATTGCACCGGAATTAAAGACAAAAAGCACAATGCCGACTTAAGGACAAGAAGACTGACTCGTCTTACTGACTATGCTTTGAACCATTCCTGTGACACTAGTTATAGATTCCGATGCTTCACTCCAGGTTTAGTGTATCCCTTGGACCTTCTTATTGACGATGAAACACAGAAATTGCATCGGAATTAAATAGAAAAGGCACAATGCCGACTTAAGTACATGAAGACTGACTCTTCTTACTGTCTATGTTTTGAACCATTCCTGTGACACTAATTTTGGATTCCGATGCTTCACTTCAGGTTTACTGTATCCCTCTGACCTTCTTATTGACGATGAAACACTGAAATTGCACCGGAATTAAATACAAAAGGCACAATGCCGACTTAAGTACAAGAAGACAGACCCTTCTTACTGTCTATGTTTGAACCATTCCATTGACACTAGTTATAGATTCCGATGAATCACTCCAGGTTTACTGTATCCCTTGGACCTTCTTATTGACGATAATACACTGAAATTGCATCGGAATTAAATAGAAAAGGCACAATGCCGACTTAAGTACAAGAAGACAGACCCTTCTTACTGTCTATGTTTTGAACCATTCCATTGACACTAGTTATAGATTCCGATGCATCACTCCATGTTTACTGTATCCCTTGGACCTTCTTATTGACGATAATACACTGAAATTGCATCGGAATTAAACAGAAAAGGCACAATGCCGACTTAAGTACAAGAAGACTGACTCTTCTTACTGTCTTTGTTTTGAACCATTCCTGCGACACTTGCTATAGATTCCGATGCTTCACTCCAGGTTTACTGTATCCCTTGGACCTTCTTAATGACGATGAAACTCAGAAATTGCATCGGAATTAAATACAAAAGGCACAATGCCGACTTAAGTACAAGAAGACTGACTCTTCCTACTGTCTATGTTTTGAACCATTCCTGTGACACTAGCTATAGATTCCGATTCTTCACTTCATTTTTACTGTATCCCTCTGACCTTATTGACGATGAAACACAGAAATTGCATCGGAATTATATACAAAAGGCACAATACCGACTTAAGTACAAGAAGACTGACTCTTACTGTCTATGTTTTGAACCACTCCTGTGAAACTAGATATAGGATCCGATGCTTCACTTCAGGTTTACTGTATAATTTGGACCTTCTTATTGACGATGAAACACAGAAATTGCATCGGAAGTAAATACAAAAGGCACAATGCCGACTTAAGGACAAGAAGACTGACTCTTCTTACTTACTATTTTTTGAACCATTCCAGTGACACTAGTTATAGATTCCGATGCTTCACTTCATGTTCACTGTATCCCTCTAACCCTCTTATTGACGATGAAACACAGAAATTGCATCGGAATTAAATAGAAAAGGCACAATGCCGACTTAAGTACAAGAAGACTGACTCTTCTTACTGTCTTTGTTTTGAACCATTCCTGTGACACTTGCTATAGATTCCGATGCTTCACTCCAGGTTTACTGTATCCCTTGGACCTTCTTATTGACGATGAAACTCAGAAATTGCATCGGAATTAAATACAAAAGGCACAATGCCGACTATAGTACAAGAAGACTGACTCTTCTCACTGACTATGTTTTGAACCATTCCTGTGACCCTAGTTATAGATTCCGATGCTTCACTTCAGGTTTACTGTATCCCTTGGACCTTCTTATTAACGATGAAACACATAAATTGCATCGGAATTAATTACAAAAGGCAAAATGCCGACTTAAGCACAAGAAGACAGACCCTTCTTACTGTCTATGTTTTGTACCATTCCATTGACACTAGTTATAGCTTCCGATGCTTCACTCCAGGTTTAGTGTATCCCTTGGACCTTCTTATTGAAGATGAAACACAGAAATTGCATCGGAATTAAATAGAAAAGGCACCATGCCGACTTAAGTACAAGATGACTGACTCTTCTTACTGACTACGTTTTGAACAATTCCTGTGTCACTAGTTATAGATTCCGATGCTTGACTTCAGGTTTACTGTATCCCTTGGACCTTCTTATTGACGATGAAACACAGAAATTGCATCGGAAGTAAATACAAAAGGCACAATGCCGACTTAAGGACAAGAAGACTGACTCTCCTTACTGTCTATGTTTTGAACCATTCCTGTGACACTAGATATAGATTCCGATGCTTCACTTTAGGTTTACTGTATCCCTCTGAGTTTCTTATTGACGATGAAAGACAGAAATTGCACCGGAATTAAATACAAAAGGCACACTGCCCACTTAAGGGCAAGAAGACTGACTCTTCTTACTGACTATGTTTTGAACCATTCCTGTGACACTAGTTATAGATTCAGATGCTTCACTTCAGGTTTACTGTATCCCTTGGACCTTCTAATAGACGATGAAACACAGAAATTGCATCGGAATTAAATACAAAAGGCACAATGCCGACTTAAGTATAAGAAGACTGACTCTCCTTACTGTCTATGATTTGAATCATTCCTGTGACACTAGTTATAGATTCCGATGCTTCACTTCAGGTTTACTGTATCCCTCTGACTTTCGTATTGACGATGAAACACAGAAATTGCATCCGAATTAAATACAAAAGGCACAATATCGACTTATGTACAAGAAGACTGACTCTTCCTACTGGCTATGATTTGAACCATTCCTGTGACACTAGTTATAGATTTCGATGCTACACTTCAGGTTTACTGTATCCCTCTGACCTTCTTATTGACGATGAAACACAGAAATTGCATCGGAATTAAATACAAAAGGCACAATGCCGACTTAAGTACAGGAAGACCGACTCCTCTTACTGACTATGTTTTGAACCACTCCTGTGACACTAGTTATAGATTCCGATGCTTCACTTCAGGTTTACTGTATCCCTTGGACCTTCTAATAGACGATGAAACACAGAAATTGCATCGGAATTAGATACAAAAGCATAATGCCGGCATAAGTACATGAAGACTGACTCTTCCTACTCTCTATGATTTGAACCATTCCTGTGACATTAATATTGGATTCCGATGCTTCACTTCAGGTTTACTGTATCCCTCTGACCCTCTTATTGACGATGAAACACAGAAATTGCATTGGAATTAAATACATAAGGCACAATGCCGACTTAAGTACAAGAAGACTGACTGTTCCCACTGTCTATGTTTTGAACCATTCCTGAGACACTAGTTGAAGATTCCAATGCTTCACTTCAGGTTTACTGTATCCCTCACCTTCTTATTGACGATGAAACACTGAAATTGCACCGGAATTAAATACAAAAGGCACAATGCCGACTTAAGTACAAGAAGACAGACTCTTCTTACTGTCTATGTTTTGAAACATTCCTGTGACACTAGCTATAGATTCCGATGCTTCACTTCATTTTTACTGTATGCCTCTGACCTTATTGACGATGAAACACAGAAATTACATCGGAATTAAATACAAAAGGCACAATACGGACTTAAGTACAAGAAGACTGACTCTTCTTACTGTCTATGTTTTGAACCACTCCTGTGAGACTAGATATAGATTCCGATGCTTCACTTCAGGTTTACTGTATCATTTGGACCTTCTTATTGACGATGAAACACAGAAATCACATGGGAATTAAATACAAAAGGCACAATGCCGACTTAGATACAAAAAGACTGACTCTTCTTACTGACTATGTGTTGAACCATTCCTGTGACACTAGTTATAGATTCCGATGCTTCACTTCAGGGTTACTGTATCCCTCTGACCTTCTTATTGACGATGAAACACAGAAATTGCACCGGAATTAAATACAAAAGGCACAGTGCCGACTTAAGGACAAGAAGACGACTCTTCTTACTGACTATGTTTTGAACCATTCCTGTGACACTAGGTATAGATTCCGATGCTTCACTTCATTTTTACTGTATCCCTCTGACCTTATTGACGATGAAACACAGAAATTGCAACGGAATTAAATACAAAAGGCACAATACCGACTTAAGTACAAGAATACTGACTCTCCTTACTGTCTATGTTTTGAACCACTCCTGTGACACTAGATATAGATTCCGATGCTTCACGTCAGGTTTACTCTATCATTTGGACCTTCTTATTGGCGATGAAACACAGAAATTACATCGGAATTAAATACAAAAGGCACAATGCCGACTTAAGTACAAAAAGACTGACTCTTGTTACTGACTATGTTTTCCACCATTCCTGTGACACTGGTTATAGATTCCGATGCTTCACTTCAGGTTTACTGTATCGGTCTGACATTCTTATTGACGATGAAACACAGAAATTGCATCGGAATTAAATACAAAATGCACAATGCCGACTTAAGTACATGATGACTGACTCTACATACTGTCTATGTTTGAAACATTCCTTTGACACTAGTTATTGATTCCGATGCCTCACTTCAGGTTTACTGTATCCCTTGGACTTTCTTATTAACGATGAAACAATGAAATTGCATCGGAATTAAATACAAAATGCACAATTCCGACTTAAGTACATGAAGACTGACTCTTCTTACTGGCTATGTTTTGAACCATTCCTGTGACACTAGTTATAGATTCCGATGCTTCACTTCAGTTTACTGTATCCCTCTGACCTACTTATTGACGATGAAACACAGAAATTGGATCATAATTAAATAGAAAAGGCACAATGCCGACTTAAGTACAAGAAGACTGATTCTTCTTACAGTCTATGCTTTGAACCATTCCTGTGACACTAGTTATAGATTCCGATGGTTGGCTTCAGGTTTACTGTATCCCTTGGACCTTCTTATTGACGATGAAACACAGAAATAGCATCGGAATTTAATACACAAGGCACGATGCCGAATCAAGTACAAGAAGACTGACTCTTCTGACTGTCTATGTTGTGAACCATTCATGTGACACTAGTTATAGTTTCCGATGCCGCACATCAGGTTTACTGTATCGGTCTGACCTTCTTATTGACGATGAAACACAGAAATTGCATCGGAATTAAATACAAAATGCACAATTCCGACTTAAGTACATGAAGATTGACTAATCTTACTGTCTATGTTTTGAACCATTTCTGTGACACTAGTTATAGATTCCGATGCTTCACTTCAGGGTTACTGTATCCCGCTGACCTACTTATTGACGATGAAACACAGAAATTGCATCGGAATTAAATACAAAGGGCACAATGCCGACTTAAGTACAAGAAGACTGACTCTTCATTCTGTCTATGTTTTGAACCATTCCTGTGACACTAGTTATAGATTCCGATGCTTCACTTCAGGTTTACTGTATCCCTTGGACCTTCTTATTGACGATGAAACACGGAAATTGCCTCGGAATTAAATACAAAAGGCACAATGCCGACATCAGAACATGAAGACTGACTCTTCCTACTGTCTATTTTTGAACCATTCCATTGACACTAGTTATAGATTCCGATGCTTCACTTCAGGTTTACTGTATCCCTTGGACCTTCTTATTGACGATGAAACACAGAAATTGCATCGGAATTAAATACAAATGGCACAATGCCGACTTAAGTACAAGAAGGCTGACTCTTCTTACTGTCTCTGTTTTGAACCATTCCTGTGACACTAGTTATTGATTCCGATGCTTCACTCCAGGTTTACTGTATCCCTTGCACCTTCTTATTGATGATGAAACACAGAAATTGCACCGGAATTAAATACAAAGGCACAATGCCGACTTAAGGAGAAGAAGACGACTCTTCTTACTGACTATGTTTTGAACCATTCCTGTGACACTAGTTATAGATTCCGATGCTTCACTTCAGGTTTACTGTATCCCTCTGACCTTCTTATTGACGATGAAACACGGAAGTTGCCTCGGAATGAAATAGAAAAGGCACAATGCCGACTTTAGTACAAGAAGACTGACTTTTCTTACTGTCTATGTTTTGAACCATTCCTGTGACACTAGTAATACATTCCGATGCTTCACTCCAGGTTTAGTGTATCCCTTGGACCTTCTTGTTGACGATGAAACACAGAAATTGCATCGGAATTAAATACAAGAGGCATAATGCCGAATTATGTACAAGAAGACTGACTCTTCCTACTGTCTATGATTTGAACCATACATGTGACACTAATTTTAGATTCCGATGCTTCATTTCAGTTATACTGTATCCCTCTGACCTTCTTATTGACGATGAAACAGAGAAATTGCTTCGGAATTAAATACATAAGGCACAATGCCGACATAAGTACAAGAAGACTGACTGTTCCCACTGTCTATGTTTTGAACCATTTCTGTGACACTAGTCATAGATTCCGATGCTTCACTTCAGGGTTACTGTATCCCTCTGACCTTCTTATTGACGATAAAACACAGAAATTGCATCGGAATTAAATACAAAAGCCACAATGCCGACTTAAGTGCAAGAAGACTGACTCTTCCTACTGTCTATGTTTGGAGCCATTCCTGTGACACTAGTTTTAGATTCCGATGCTTCACTTCAGGTTCGCTGAATCCCTTGGATATTCTTATTGATGACGAAACACAGAAATTGCATCAGAATTAAATACAAAAGGCACAATGCCGACTTAAGTACAAGAAGACTAACTCTTCTTACTGTTTATGTTATGAACCATTCCAGTGACGCTGGTTGAAGATTCCGATGCTTCACTTCAGGTTTATTGTATAACTTGGACCTTCTTATTGACGACGAAACACAGAAATAGCGTCGGAATTAAATAGAAGAGGCACAATGCCGACTTAAGTACAAGAAGACTATCTCTTCCTACTGTCTATGTTTTGTACCATTCCTGTGACACTAGTTATAGATTCCGACGCTTCACTTCAGGTTTACTGTATCCCTTGGACTTTCTTATTAACGATGATACACATAAATTGCACGGAATTAAATACAAAAGGCACAATGCCGACTTAAGTACAAGAAGACTGACTCTTCCTACTGTCTATGTTTTGAACCATTCCTGAGACACTAGTTATAGATTCCGATGCTTCACCTCCGGTTATCTGTATCCCTTTGACCTTCTTATTGACGATGAAACACAGAAATTGCATCGGAATTAAATAGAAAAGGCACAATGCTGACTTAAGTACAAGAAGAATGACTCTTCTTACTGTCTATGCTTTGAACCATTCCTGTGACACTAGTTACAGATTCCGATGCTTCACTTCAGGTTTACTGTATCCCTTGGACCTTCTTATTGGCGATGAAACACAGAAATTGCAATACAATTAAATAGAAAATGCACAATGCCGACTTAAGTACAAGAAGACTGATTGTCCTTACTGACTATGTTATGAACCATTCCTGTGATTCTAGTTATAGATTCCGACGCTTCACCTCAGGTTTACTGTATCCCTCTCACCTTCTTACTGACGATGAAACACAGAAATTGGATCGGAATTAAATAGAAAAGGCACAATGCCGACTTAAGTACAAGAAGACAGACTCTTCTTACTGTCTACGCTTTGAACCATTCCTGAGACACTAGTTATAGATTCCGATGCTTCACTCCAGATTTACTGTATCGCTTGGACCTTCTTATTGACGATAAAACACAAAAATTGCATCGGAATTAAATACAAAAGGCACAATGCCGACTTAAGTAGAAGAAGACTGACTCTTCTTACTGTCTACGCTTTGAACCATTCCTGTGACACTAGTTATAGATTCCGATGCTTCACTCCAGGTTTACTGTATCGCTTGGACCTTCTTATTGACGATGAAACACCGAAATTGCATCGGAATTAAATACAAAAGGCACAATGAGGACTTAAGTACGTGAAGACTGACTCTCCTTGCTGACTATGTTTTGAACCATTCCTGTGACACTAGTTATAGATTCCGATGCTTCACTTCAGGTTTACTGTATCCGTCTGACCTTCTTAGTGATGATGAAACACAGAAATTGTATTGGAATTAAATACAAAAGGCACAATGCCGACTTAAGTACAAGAAGACTGATTCTTCTTACTGTCTATGTTTTGAACCATACCTGTGACACTAGTTATAGATTCCGATGCTTCACTCCAGGTTTACTGTATCCCTTGGTACTTCTTATTGACGATGAAACTCAGAAATTGCATCGGAATTAAATAGAAAAGGCACAATGCCGACTTAAGTACAAGAAGACCGACTCTTCTCACTGTCTATGTCTTGAACCATTCCTGTGACACTAGTTATAGATTCCGATGCTTCACTTCAGGTGTACTGTATCCCTTGAACCTTCTTATTGACGATGAAACACACAAATTGCATCGGAATTAAATACAAAAGGCACAATGCCGACTTAAGTACAAGATGACTGACTCCTCCTACTGTCTATGTTATGAACCATTCCTGTGACACTAGTTATGGATTCCGATGCTTCACTTCAGGTTTACTGTATCCCTTGGACCTTCTTATTGGCGATGAAACACAGAAATGGCATCGGAATTAAATACAAAAGGCACAATGCCGACTTAAGTACAAGAAGACTGACTCTTCTTACTGACTATGTTTTGAACCATTCCTGTGACACTAGTTAGAGATTCCGATGCTTCACTTCAGGTTTGCTGAATCCCTTGGATATTCTTATTGACGATGAAACACAGAAATTGCATCAGAATTAAATACAAAAGGCACAATGCCGAATTAAGAACAAGAAGACTGACTCTTCTTACTGTTTATGTTATGAACCATTCCAGTGACGCTAGTTGTAGATTCCGATGCTTCACTTCAGGTTTATTGTATAACTTGGACCTTCTTATTGACGACGAAACACAGAAATAGCGTCGGAATTAAATAGAAGAGGCACAATACCGACTTAAGTACAAGAAGACTATCTCTTCCTACTGTCTATGTTTTGTACCATTCCTGTGACACTAGTTATAGATTCCGACGCTTCACTTCAGATTTACTGTATCCCTTGGACCTTCTTATTAACGATGATACACATAAATTGCATCGGAATTTAATACACAAGGCACAATGCCGAATCAAGTACAAGAAGACTGACTCTTCTGACTGTCTATGTTGTGAACCATTCATGTGACACTAGTTATAGTTTCCGATGCCGCACATCAGGTTTATTGTATCGGTCTGACCTTCTTATTGACGATGAAACACAGAAATTGCATCGGAATTAAATACAAAAGGCACAATGCCGACTTTAGTACAAGAAGACTGACTTTTCTTACTGTCTATGTTTTGAACCATTCCTGTGACACTAGTAATAGATTCCGATGCTTCACTCCAGGTTTAGTGTATCCCTTGGACCTTCTTATTGACGATGAAACACAGAAATTGCATCGGAATTAAATACAAAAGGCACAATGCCGACTTAAGTACAAGAAGACTGACTCTTCCTACTGTCTATGTTTTGAACCATTCCTGTGACACTAGGTATAGATTCCGATGCTTCACTTCATTTTTACTGTATCCCTCTGACCTTATTGACGATGAAACACAGAAATTGCAACGGAATTAAATACAAAAGGCACAATACCGACTTAAGTACAAGAATACTGACTCTCCTTACTGTCTATGTTTTGAACCACTCCTGTGACACTAGATATAGATTCCGATGCTTCACGTCAGGTTTACTCTATCATTTGCACCTTCTTATTGGCGATGAAACACAGAAATTACATCGGAATTAAATACAAAAGGCACAATTCCGACTTACGTACAAAAAGACTGACTCTTCTTACTGACTATGTTTTGCACCGTTCCTGTGACACTGGTTATAGATTCCGATGCTTCACTTCAGGTTTACTGTATCCCTCTGACCTTCTTATTGACGATGAAACACAGAAATTGGACCGGAATTAAATTGAAAAGGCACAATGCCGACTTAAGTACAAGAGGACTGACTCTTCTTACTGTCTATGCTTTGAACCATTCCTGTGACACTAGTTACAGATTCCGATGCTTGACTTCAGGTTTACTGTATCCCTTGGACCTTCTTATTGACGATGAAACACAGAAATAGCATCGGAATGTAATACAAAAGGCACAATGCCGACTCAAGTACAAGAAGACTGACTCTTCTGACTGTCTATGTTGTGAACCATTCCTGTGCCACTAGTTATAGATTCCGATGCCTCACTTCAGGTTTACTGTATCGGTTTGAAATTCTTATTGACGATGAAACACAGAAATTGCATCGGAATTAAATACAAAATGCACAATGCCGACTTAAGTACATGATGACTGACTCATCTTACTGTCTATGTTTTGAACCATTTCTGTGACACTAGTCATAGATTCCGATGCTTCACTTCAGGGTGACTGTATCCCTCTGACCTTCTTATTGACGATGAAACACAGAAATTGCATCGGAATTAAATACAAAAGGCACAAAGCCGACTTAAGTACAAGAAGACTGGCTATTCTTTCTGTCTATGTTTTCAACCATTCCTGTGACACTAGTTATGGATTCCGATGCTTCACTTCAGGTTTACTGTATCCCTTGGACCATCTTATTGACGATGAAACACAGAAATTGCCTCGGAATTAAATACAAAAAGCACAATGCCGACTTACGTACAAGAAGACTGACTCTACTTACTGTCTATGTTTGAAACATTCCTTTGACACTAGTTATTGATTCCGATGCCTCACTTCAGGTTTACTGTATCCCTTGGACCTTCTTATTAACGATGAAACAATGAAATTGCATCGGAATTAAATACAAAATGCACAATTCCGACTTAAGTACATGAAGACTGACTCTTCTTACTGACTATGTTTTGAACCATTCCTGTGACACTAGTTATAGATTTCGATGCTTCACTTCAGTTTACTGTATCCCTCTGACCTACTTATTGACGATGAAACACAGAAATTGGATCATAATTAAATAGAAAAGGCACAATGCCGACTTAAGTACAAGAAGACTGATTCTTCTTACAGTCTATGCTTTGAACCATTCCCGTGACACTAGTTATAGATTCCGATGCTTGGCTTCAGGTTTACTGTATCCCTTGGACCTTATTATTGACGATGAAACACAGAAATAGCATCGGAATTTAATACACAAGGCACAATGCCGAATCAAGTACAAGAAGACTGACTCTTCTGACTGTCTATGTTGTGAACCATTCATGTGACACTAATTATAGTTTCCGATGCCGCACATCAGGTTTACTGTATCGGTCTGACCTTCTTATTGACGATGAAACACAGAAATTGCATCGGAATTAAATACAAAATGCACAATTCCGACTTAAGTACATGAAGACTGACTAATCTTACTGTCTATATTTTGAACCATTTCTGTGACACTAGTTATAGATTCCGAGGCTTCACTTCAGGGTTACTGTATCCCTCTGACCTACTTATTGACGATGAAACACAGAAATTGCATCGGAATTAAATACAAAGGGCACAATGCCGACTTAAGTACAAGAAGACTGACTCTTCTTTCTGTCTATGTTTTGAACCATTCCTGTGACACTAGTTATAGATTCCGATGCTTCACTTCAGGTTTAATGTATCCCTTGGACCTTCTTATTGACGATGAAACACAGAAATTGCCTCGGAATTAAATACAAAAGGCACAATGCCGACATAAGTACATGAAGACTGACTCTTCCTACTGTCTATGTTTGAACCATTCCATTGACACTAGTTATAGATTCCGATGCTTCACTTCAGGTTTACTGTATCCCTTGGACCTTCTTATTAACGATGAAAGAATGAAATTGCATCGGAATTAAATACAAAAGGCACAATGCCGACTTAAGTACATGAAGACTGATTCTTCTTACTGACTATGTTTTGAACCATTCCTGTGACACTAGTTATAGATTCCGATGATTGACTTCAGGTTTACTGTATCCCTTGGACCTTCTTATTGACGATGAAACACAGAAATTGCATCGGAATTAAATACAAATGGCACAATGCCGACTTAAGTACAAGAAGGCTGACTCTTCTTACTGTCTCTGTTTTGAACCATTCCTGTGACACTAGTTATAGATTCCGATGCTTCACTCCAGGTTTACTGTATCCCTTGCACCTTCTTATTGACGATGAAACACAGAAATTGCACCGGAATTAAATACAAAAGGCACAATGCCGACTTAAGGACAAGAAGACGACTCTTCTTACTGACTATGTTTTGAACCATTCCTGTGACACTAGTTATAGATTCCGATGCTTCACTTCAGGTTTACTGTATCCCTCAGACCTTCTTATTGACGATGAAACACGGAAGTTGCCTCGGAATTAAATAGAAAAGGCATAATGCCGACTTTAGTACAAGAAGACTGACTTTTCTTACTGTCTATGTTTTGAACCATTCCTGTGACACTAGTTATAGCTTCCGATGCTTCAGGTTTAGTGTATCCCTTGGACCTTCTTATTGACGATGAAACACAGAAATTGCATCGGTATTAAGTAGAGATGGCACTATGCCGACTTAAGTACAAGATGACTGACTCTACTTACTGACTATGTTTTGAACCATTCCTGTGTCACTAGTTATAGATTCCGATGCTTGACTTCAGGTTTACTGTATCCCTTGGACCTTCTTATAGACGATGAAACACAGAAATTGCATCGGAATTAAATACAAAAGGCACAATGCCGACTTAAGTACAAGAAGACTGACTCTTCCTACTGTCTATGTTTTGAACCATTTCTGTGACACTAGTCATAGATTCCGATGCTTCACTTCAGGGTTACTGTATCCCTCTGACCTTCTTATTGACGATAAAACTCAGAAATTGCATCGGAATTAAATACAAAAGGCACAATGCCGACTTAAGTGCAAGAAGACTGACTCTTCCTACTGTCTATGTTTGGAGCCATTCCTGTGACACTAGTTTTAGATTCCGAAGCTTCACTTCAGGTTTACTAAATCCCTTGGACCTTCTTATTGTCGATGAAACACAAAAATTGCATCGGAATTAAATACAAAAGGCAAAATGCCGACTTAAGTAGAAGAAGACTGACTCTTCTTACTGTCTATGCTTTGAACCATTCCTGTGACACTAGTTATAGATTCCGATACTTCACTCCAGGTTTACTGTATCGCTTGAACCTTCTTATTGACGATGAAACACCGAAATTGCATCGGAATTAAATAGAAAAGGCACAATGCCGACTTAAGTACAAGAAGACCGACTCTTCTCACTGACTATGGTTTGAACCATTCCTGTGACACTAGTTATAGATTCCGTTGCTTCACTTCAGGATTACTGTATCCCTTGGACCTTGTTATTGACGATGAAACACATAAATTGCATCGGAATTAAATACAAAAGGCACAATGCCGACTTAAGTACAAGATGACTGACTCCTCCTACTGTCTATGTTTTGAACCATTCCTGTGACACTAGTTATAGATTCCGATGCTTCACTCCAGGTTTACTGTATCGCTTGAACCTTCTTATTGACGATGAAACACCGAAATTGCATCGGAATTAAATAGAAAAGGCACAATGCCGACTTAAGTACAAGAAGACCGACTCTTCTCACTGACTATGGTTTGAACCATTCCTGTGACACTAGTTATAGATTCCGTTGCTTCACTTCAGGATTACTGTATCCCTTGGACCTTGTTATTGACGATGAAACACATAAATTGCATCGGAATTAAATAGAAAAGGCACAATGCCGACTTAAGTACAAGAAGACTGACTCTTCTTACTGACTATGTTTGAACCATTCCTGTGACACTAGTTATAGATTCCGATGCTTCACTTCAGGTTCGCTGAATAACTTGGATATTCTTATTGATGACGAAACACAGAAATTGCATCAGAATTAAATACAAAAGGCACAATGCCGACTTAAGTACAAGAAGACTGACTCTTCTTACTGTTTATGTTATGAACCATTCCAGTGACGCTAGTTGAAGATTCCGATGCTTCACTTCAGGTTTATTGTATAACTTGGACCTTCTTATCGACGACGAAACACAGAAATAGCGTCGGAATTAAATAGAAGACGCACAATGCCGACTTAAGTACAAGAAGACCGACTCTTCTCACTGACTATGTTTTGAACCATTCCTGTGACACTAGTTATAGATTCCGTTGCTTCACTTCAGGATTACTGTATCCCTTGGACCTTGTTATGGACGATGAAACACATAAATTGCATCGGAATTAAATACAAAAGGCACAATGCCGACTGAAGTACAAGATGACTGACTCCTCCTACTGTCTATGTTTTGAACCATTCCTGTGACACTAGTTATAGATTCCGATGCTTCACTTCAGGTTTACTGTATCCCTTGGACCTTCTTATTGACGATGAAACACAGAAATGGCATCGGAATTAAATACAAATGGCACAATGCCGACTTAAGTACAAGAAGACTGACTCTTCTTACTGACTATGTTTGAACCATTCCTGTGACACTAGTTATAGATTCCGATGCTTCACTTCAGGTTTACTGTATCCCTTGGACCTTCATATTGACGATGAAACACAGAAATGGCATCGGAATTAAATACAAATGGCACAATGCCGACTTAAGTACAAGAAGACTGACTCTTCTTACTGACTATGTTTGAACCATTCCTGTGACACTAGTTATAGATTCCGATGCTTCACTTCAGGTTCGCTGAATCCCTTGGATATTCTTATTGATGACGAAACACAGAAATTGCATCAGAATTAAATACAAAAGGCACAATGCCGACTTAAGTACAAGAAGACTGACTCTTCTTACTGTTTATGTTATGAACCATTCCAGTGACGCTAGTTGAAGATTCCGATGCTTCACTTCAGGTTTATTGTATAACTTGGACCTTCTTATTGACGACGAAACACAGAAATAGCGTCGGAATTAAATAGAAGAGGCACAATGCCGACTTAAGTACAAGAAGACTATCTCTTCCTACTGTCTATGTTTTGTACCATTCCTGTGACACTAGTTATAGATTCCGACGCTTCACTTCAGGTTTACTGTATCCCTTGGACTTTCTTATTAACGATGATACACATAAATTGCATCGGAATTAAATACAAAAGGCACAATGCCGACTTAAGTACAAGAAGACTGACTCTTCCTACTGTCTATGTTTTGAACCATTCCAGAGACACTAGTTATAGATTCCGATGCTTCACCTCCGGTTATCTGTATCCCTTTGACCTTCTTATTGACGATGAAAC
Organism: Schistocerca serialis cubense; assembly: GCF_023864345.2. Lineage (NCBI taxonomy): Eukaryota > Metazoa > Arthropoda > Insecta > Orthoptera > Acrididae > Schistocerca > Schistocerca serialis. The sequence goes on along the minus strand of NC_064639.1, from coordinate 3,725,837 downwards.
ACAGAAATTGCATCGGAATTAAATAGAAAAGGCACAATGCTGACTTAAGTACAAGAAGACTGACTCTTCTTACTGTCTATGTTTTGAACCATTCCTGTGACACTAGTTACAGATTCCGATGCTTCACTTCAGGTTTACTGTATCCCTTTGACCTTCTTATTGGCGATGAAACACAGAAATTGCATCACAATTAAATAGAAAATGCACAATGCCGAGTTACGTACAAGAAGACTGATTGTCCTTACTGACTATGTTATGAACCATTCCTGTGATTCTAGTTATAGATTCCGACGCTTCACCTCAGGTTTACTGTATCCCTCTCACCTTCTTACTGACGATGAAACACAGAAATTGGATCGGAATTAAATAGAAAAGGCACAATGCCGACTTAAGTACAAGAAGACAGACTCTTCTTACTGTCTACGTTTTGAACCATTCCTGACACACTAGTTATAGATTCCGATGCTTCACTCCAGGTTTTACTGTATCGCTTGGACCTTCTTATTGACGATGAAACACAAAAATTGCATCGGAATTAAATACAAAAGGCACAATGCCGACTTAAGTAGAAGAAGACTGACTCTTCGTACTGTCTACGCTTTGAACCATTCCTGTGACACTAGTTATAGATTCCGATGCTTCACTCCAGGTTTACTGTATCGCTTGGACCTTCTTATTGACAATGAAACACCGAAATTGCATCGGAATTAAATACAAAAGGCACAATGAGGACTTAAGTACGTGAAGACTGACTCTCCTTGCTGACTATGTTTTGAACCATTCCTGTGACACTAGTTAGAGATTCCGATGCTTCACTTCAGGTTTGCTGAATCCCTTGGATATTCTTATTGACGATGAAACACAGAAATTGCATCAGAATTAAATACAAATGGCACAATGCCGAATTAAGAACAAGAAGACTGACTCTTCTTACTGTTTATGTTATGAACCATTCCAGTGACGCTAGTTGTAGATTCCGATGCTTCACTTCAGGTTTATTGTATAACTTGGACCTTCTTATTGACGACGAAACACAGAAATAGCGTCGGAATTAAATAGAAGAGGCACAATACCGACTTAAGTACAAGAAGACTATCTCTTCCTACTGTCTATGTTTTGTACCATTCCTGTGACACTAGTTATAGATTCCGACGCTTCACTTCAGATTTACTGTATCCCCTGGTCCTTCTTATTAACGATGATACACATAAATTGCATCGGAATTTAATACACAAGGCACAATGCCGAATCAAGTACAAGAAGACTGACTCTTCTGACTGTCTATGTTGTGAACCATTCATGTGACACTAGTTATAGTTTCCGATGCCGCACATCAGGTTTACTGTATCGGTCCGACCTTCTTATTGACGATGAAACACAGAAATTGCATCGGAATTAAATACAAAAGGCACAATGCCGACTTTAGTATAAGAAGACTGACTTTTCTTACTGTCTATGTTTTGAACCATTCCTGTGACACTAGTAATAGATTCCGATGCTTCACTCCAGGTTTAGTGTATCCCTTGGACCATCTTATTGACGATGAAACACAGAAATAGCATCGGAATGTAATACAAAAGGCACAATGCCGACTCAAGTACAAGAAGACTGACTCTTCTGACTGTCTTTGTTGTGAACCATTCCTGTGCCACTAGTTATAGATTCCGATGCCTCACTTCAGGTTTACTGTATCGGTCTGACATTCTTATTGACGATGAAACACAGAAATTGCATCGGAATTAAATACAAAATGCACAATGCCGACTTAAGTACATGATGACTGACTCATCTTACTGTCTATGTTTTGAACCATTTCTGTGACACTAGTCATAGTTTCCGATGCTTCACTTCAGGGTGACTGTATCCCTCTGACCTTCTTATTGACGATGAAACACAGAAATTGCATCGGAATTAAATACAAAAGGCACAAAGCCGACTTAAGTACAAGAAGACAGGCTATTCTTTCTGTCTATGTTTTCAACCATTCCTGTGACACTAGTTATGGATTCCGATGCTTCACTTCAGGTTTACTGTATCCCTTGGACCATCTTATTGACGATGAAACACAGAAATTGCCTCGGAATTAAATACAAAAAGCACAATGCCGACTTACGTACAAGAAGACTGACTCTACTTACTGTCTATGTTTGAAACATTCCTTTGACACTAGTTATTGATTCCGATGCCTCACTTCAGGTTTACTGTATCTTTTGGACCTTCTTATTAACGATGAAACAATGAAATTGCATCGGAATTAAATACAAAATGCACAATTCCGACTTAAGTACATGAAGACTGACTCTTCTTACTGACTATGTTTTGAACCATTCCTGTGACACTAGTTATAGTTGCGATGCATCACTTCAGTTTACTGTATCCCTCTGACCGACTTATTGACGATGAAACACAGATATTGAATCATAATTAAATAGAAAAGGCACAATGCCGACTTAAGTACAAGAAGACTGATTCTTCTTACAGTCTATGCTTTGAACCATTCCTGTGACACTAGTTATAGATTCCGATGCTTCACTCCAGGTTTAGTGTATCCCTTGGACCTTCTTATTGACGATGAAACACAGAAATTGCATCGGAATTAAATAGAAAAGACACAATGCCGACTTAAGTACAAGAAGACTGACTCTTCTTACTGACTATGTTTTGAACCATTCCTGTGACACTAGTTATAGATTCCGATGCTTCCTTCAGGTTTACTCTATCCCTTGGACCTTGTTATTGACGATGAAACTCCGAAATTGCATCGGAATTAAATACAAGAGGCATAATGCCGAATTATATACAAGAAGACTGACTCTTCCTACTGTCTATGATTTGAACCATACCTGTGACACTAATTTTAGATTCCGATGCTTCATTTCAGTTTTACTGTATCCCTCTGACCTTCTTATTTACGATGAAACACAGAAATTGCTTCGGAATTAAATACATAAGGCACAATGCCGACATAAGTACAAGAAGACTGACTGTTCCCACTGTCTATGTTTTGAACCATTTCTGAGACACTAGATAAAGATTCCGATGCTTCACTTCATGTTTACTGTATCCCTCTGACCTTCTTATTGACGATGAAGCACAGAAATTGCACCGGAATTAGATACAAAAGGCACAATGCCGACTTAAGTACAAGAAGACAGACTCCTCTTACTGTCTATGTTTTGAACCATTCCATTGACACTAGTTATAGATTCCGATGCTTCACTTCAGGTGTTCTGTATCCCTTGGACCTTCTTATTGACGATAATACACTGAAATTGCATCGGAATTAAATAGAAAAGGCACAATGCCGACTTAAGTACAAGAAGACTGACTCTTCTTACTGTCTATGTTTTGAACCATTCCTGTGACACTAGTTATAGCTTCCGATGCTTCAGGTTTAGTGTATCCCTTGGACCTTCTTATTGACGATGAAACACAGAAATTGCATCGGTATTAAATAGAAATGGCACTATGCCGACTTAAGTACAAGATGACTGACTCGTCTTACTGACTATGTTTTGAACCATTCCTGTGTCACTAGGTATAGATTCCGATGCTTGACTTCAGGTTTACTGTATCCCTTGGACCTTCTTATTGACGATGAAACACAGAAATTGCATCGGAATTAAATACAAATGGCACAATGCCGACTTAAGTACAAGAAGACTGACTCTTCCTACTGTCTATGTTTTGAACCATTTCTGTGACACTAGTCATAGATTCCGATGCTTCACTTCAGGGTTACTGTATCCCTCTGACCTTCTTATTGACGATAAAACACAGAAATTGCATCGGAATAAATACAAAAAGCACAATGCCGACTTAAGTGCAAGAAGACTGACTCTTCCTACTGTCTATGTTAGGAGCCATTCCTGTGACACTAGTTTTAGATTCCGATGCTTCACTTCAGGTTTACTAAATCTCTTGGACCTTCTTATTGTCGATGAAACACAAAAATTGCATCGGAATTAAATACAAAAGGCAAAATGCCGACTTAAGTAGAAGAAGACTGACTCTTCTTACTGTCTATGCTTTGAACCATTCCTGTGACACTAGTTATAGATTCCGATGCTTCACTCCAGGTTTACTGTATCGCTTGAACCTTCGTATTGACGATGAAACACCGAAATTGAATCGGAATTAAATAGAAAAGGCACAATGCCGACTTAAGTACAAGAAGACCGACTCTTCTCACTGACTATGTTTTGAACCACTCCTGTGACACTAGTTATAGATTCCGATGCTTCACTTCAGGATTACTGTATCCCTTGGACCTTGTTATTGACGATGAAACACATAAATTGCATTGGAATTAAATACAAAAGGCACAATGCCGACTTAAGTACAAGATGACTGACTCCTCCTACTGTCTATGTTTTGAACCATTCCTGTGACACTAGTTATAGATTCCGATGCTTCACTTCAGGTTTACTGTATCCCTTGGACCTTCTTATTGACGATGAAACACAGAAATGGCATCGGAATTAAATACAAATGGCACAATGCCTACTTAAGTACAAGAAGACTGACTCTTCTTACTGACTATGTTTGAACCATTCCTGTGACACTAGTTATAGATTCCGATGCTTCACTTCAGGTTCGCTGAATCCCTTGGATATTCTTATTGATGACGAAACACAGAAATTGCATCAGAATTAAATACAAAAGGCACAATGCCGACTTAAGTACAAGAAGACTGACTCTTCTTACTGTTTATGTTATGAACCATTCCAGTGACGCTAGTTGAAGATTCCGATGCTTCACTTCAGGTTTATTCTATAACTTGGACCTTCGTATTGACGACGAAACACAGAAATAGCGTCGGAATTAAATAGATGAGGCACAATGCCGACTTAAGTACAAGAAGACTATCTCTTCCTACTGTCTATGTTTTGTACCATTCCTGTGACACTAGTTATAGATTCCGACGCTTCACTTCAGGTTTACTGTATCCCTTGGACTTTCTTATTAACGATGATACACATAAATTGCATCGGAATTAAATACAAAAGGCACAATGCCGACTTAAGTACAAGAAGACTGACTCTTCCTACTGTCTATGTTTTGAACCATTCCTGAGACACTAGTTATAGATTCCGATGCTTCACCTCCGGTTATCTGTATCCCTTTGACCTTCTTATTGACGATGAAACACAGAAATTGCATCGGAATTAAATAGAAAAGACACAATGCTGACTTAAGTACAAGAAGACTGAATCTTCTTACTGTCTATGTTTTGAACCATTCCTGTGACACTAGTTCCAGATTCCGATGCTTCACTTCAGGTTTACTGTATCCCTTGGACCTTCTTATTGGCGATGAAACACAGAAATTGCATCGCAATTAAATAGAAAATGCACAATGCCGTCTTAAGTCGAAGAAGACTGATTGTCCTTACTGACTATGTTATGAACCATTCCTGTGATTCTAGTTATAGATTCCGACGCTTCACCTCAGGTTTACTGTATCCCTCTCACCTTCTTACTGACGATGAAACTCAGAAATTGGATCGGAATTAAATAGAAAAGGCACAATGCCGACTTAAGTACAAGAAGACAGACTCTTCTTACTGTCTGCGCTTTGAACCATTCCTGTGACACTAGTTATAGATTCCGATGCTTCACTCCAGGTTTACTGTATCGCTTGGAACTTCTTATTGACGATGAAACACAAAAATTGCATCGGAATTAAATACAAAAGGCACAATGCCGACTTAAGTAGAAGAAGACTGACTCTTCTTACTGTCTACGCTTTGAACCATTCCTGTGACACTAGTTATAGATTCCGATGCTTCACTCCAGGTTTACTGTATCGCTTGGACCTTCTTATTGACGATGAAACACCGAAATTGCATCGGAATTAAATACAAAAGGCACAATGAGGACTTAAGTACGTGAAGACTGACTCTCCTTGCTGACTATGTTTTGAACCATTCCTGTGACACTAGTTATAGATTCCGATGCTTCACTTCAGGTTTACTGTATCCGTCTGACCTTCTTAGTGATGATGAAACACAGAAATTGTATTGCAATTAAATACAAAAGGCACAATGCCGACTTAAGTACAAGAAGACTGACTCTTCTTACTGTCTATGTTTTGAACCATACCTGTGACACTAGTTATAGATTCCGATGCTTCACTCCAGGTTTACTGTATCCCTTGGTACTTCTTATTGACGATGAAACTCAGAAATTGCATCGGAATTAAATAGAAAAGACTCAATGCCGACTTAAGTACAAGAAGACCGACTCTTCTCACTGACTATGTTTTGAACCACTCCTGTGACACTAGTTATAGATTCCGATGCTTCACTTCAGGATTACTGTATCCCTTGGACCTTGTTATTGACGATGAAACACATAAATTGCATCGGAATTAAATACAAAAGGCACAATGCCGACTTAAGTACAAGATGACTGACTCCTCCTACTGTCTATGTTTTGAACCATTCCTGTGACACTAGTTATAGATTCCGATGCTTCACATCAGGTTTACTGTATCCCTTGGACCTTCTTATTGACGATGAAACACAGAAATGGCATCGGAATTAAATACAAATGGCACAATGCCTACTTAAGTACAAGAAGACTGACTCTTCTTACTGACTATGTTTGAACCATTCCTGTGACACTAGTTATAGATTCCGATGCTTCACTTCAGGTTCGCTGAATCCCTTGGATATTCTTATTGATGACGAAACACAGAAATTGCATCAGAATTAATTACAAAAGGCACAATGCCGACTTAAGTACAAGAAGACTGACTCTTCTTACTGTTTATGTTATGAACCATTCCAGTGACGCTAGTTGAAGATTCGGATGCTTCACTTCAGGTTTATTCTATAACTTGGACCTTCTTATTGACGTTGAAACACAGAAATAGCGTCGGAATTAAATAGAAGAGGCACAATGCCGACTTAAGTACAAGAAGACTATCTCTTCCTACTGTCTATGTTTTGTACCATTCCTGTGACACTAGTTATAGATTCCGACGCTTCACTTCAGGTTTACTGTATCCCTTGGACTTTCTTATTAACGATGATACACATAAATTGCATCGGAATTAAATACAAAAGGCACAATGCCGACTTAAGTACAAGAAGACTGACTCTTCCTACTGTCTATGTTTTGAACCATTCCTGAGACACTAGTTATAGATTCCGATGCTTCACCTCCGGTTATCTGTATCCCTTTGACCTTCTTATTGACGATGAAACACAGAAATTGCATCGGAATTAAATAGAAAAGGCACAATGCTGACTTAAGTACAAGAAGACTGAATGTTCTTACTGTCTATGTTTTGAACCATTCCTGTGACACTAGTTCCAGATTCCGATGCTTCACTTCAGGTTTACTGTATCCCTTGGACCTTCTTATTGGCGATGAAACACAGAAATTGCATCGCAATTAAATAGAAAATGCACAATGCCGACTTAAGTAGAAGAAGACTGATTGTCCTTACTGACTATGTTATGAACCATTCCTGTGATTCTAGTTATAGATTCCGACGCTTCACCTCAGGTTTACTGTATCCCTCTCACCTTCTTACTGACGATGAAACTCAGAAATTGGATCGGAATTAAATAGAAAAGGCACAATGCCGACTTAAGTACAAGAAGACAGACTCTTCTTACTGTCTGCGCTTTGAACCATTCCTGTGACACTAGTTATAGATTCCGATGCTTCACTCCAGGTTTACTGTATCGCTTGGAACTTCTTATTGACGATGAAACACAAAAATTGCATCGGAATTAAATACAAAAGGCACAATGCCGACTTAAGTAGAAGAAGACTGACTCTTCTTACTGTCTACGCTTTGAACCATTCCTGTGACACTAGTTATAGATTCCGATGCTTCACTCCAGGTTTACTGTATCGCTTGGACCTTCTTATTGACGATGAAACACAGAAATTGCATCGGAAATAATACAAAAAGCACAATGCCGACTTAAGTACAAGAAGACTGACACTTCTTACTGATTATATTTTGAACCATTCCTGTGACACTAGTTATTGATTCCGATGCTTCACTTCAGGTTTACTGTATCCCTTGGATCTTCTTATTGATGATGAAACACAGAAATTGCATCGGAAATAATACAAAAAGCACAATGCCGACTTAAGTACAAAAAGACTGGCTCTTTCTACTGACTATGTTTTGAACCATTCCCGTGACACTAAGTATAGATTCCGATGCTCCACTTCAGGTATACTGTATCCCTTGGACGTTCTTATTGACGATGAAACACAGAAATTGCATCGGAATTAAATACAAAAGGCACAATGCAGACTTCAGTTCAAGAAGACTGACTATTCCTACTGTCTATGCTTTGAACCATTCCTGTGACATTAGTTACAGATTCCGATGCTTCACTTCAGGTTTACTGTATCCTTTGCACCTTCTTATTGGCGACGAGACACAGAAATTGCATCGAAATGAAATAGAAATGGCACAATGCCGACTTATGTACAAGAATTCTGACTCTTCCTACTGTCTATGTTTTGAACCATTCCTGTGACACTAGTTATAGATTCCGTTGCTTCACCTCCGGTTATCTGTATCCCTCTGACCTTCTTATTGACGATGAAACACAGAAATTGCATCGGAATTAAATAGAAAAAGCACAATGCCGACTTATGTACAAGAAGACTGACTCTTCTTACTGTCTATGTTTTGAACCATTCCTGTGACGCTAGTTACAGATTCCGATGCTTCACTTCAGGTTTACTGTATCCCTTGGATCTTCTTATTGGCGATGAAACACAGAAATTGCATCGAAATTAAATAGAAAAAGCACAATGCCGACTTAAGTACAAGAAGACTGATTGTCCTTACTGATTATGTTATGAACCATTCCTGTAATTCTAGTTACAGATTCCGACGCTTCACCCCAGGTTTACTGTAACCCTCTCACCTTCTTACTGACGATGAAACACAGAAAGTGCATCGGAATTAAATAGAAAAGTCACAATGCCGACTTAAGTACAAGAAGACTGACTCATCTTACTGACTATGATTGAACCATTCCTGTGACACTAGTTATAGATTCCGATGCTTCACTTCAGGTTTACTGTATCCCTTAGGCCTTCTTATTGACGATGAAACACAGAAATTGCATCGGACTTAAAGAGAAAAGGCACAATGCCGAATCAAGTACAAGAAGTCTGCTCTTCTAACTGACTATGTTTGGAACCATTCCTGTGACACTAGTTATAGATTCCGATTCTTCACTTCAGCTCTACTGTGTCCCTCTGACCTTCTTATTAAAGATGAAACACAGAAATAGAATCGGAATTATATTCAAAAGGCACAATGCTGACTTAAGTACAAGAAAACTGACTCTTCTTACTGACTAAGTTTTGAACCATTCCTGTGACACTAGTTATAGATTCCGATGCTTCACTTCAGGTTTACTGTATCCCTTGGACCTTCTTATTGACGATGAAACACAGAAATGGCATCGGAATTAAATACAAATGGCACAATGCCTACTTAAGTACAAGAAGACTGACTCTTCTTACTGACTATGTTTGAACCATTCCTGTGACACTAGTTATAGATTCCGATGCTTCACTTCAGGTTCGCTGAATCCCTTGGATATTCTTATTGATGACGAAACACAGAAATTGCATCAGAATTAATTACAAAAGGCACAATGCCGACTTAAGTACAAGAAGACTGACTCTTCTTACTGTTTATGTTATGAACCATTCCAGTGACGCTAGTTGAAGATTCGGATGCTTCACTTCAGGTTTATTCTATAACTTGGACCTTCTTATTGACGTTGAAACACAGAAATAGCGTCGGAATTAAATAGAAGAGGCACAATGCCGACTTAAGTACAAGAAGACTATCTCTTCCTACTGTCTATGTTTTGTACCATTCCTGTGACACTAGTTATAGATTCCGACGCTTCACTTCAGGTTTACTGTATCCCTTGGACTTTCTTATTAACGATGATACACATAAATTGCATCGGAATTAAATACAAAAGGCACAATGCCGACTTAAGTACAAGAAGACTGACTCTTCTTACTGTCTATGTTTTGACCCATACCTGTGACACTAGTTATAGATTCCGATGCTTCACTCCAGGTTTACTGTATCCCTTGGTACTTCTTATTGACGATGAAACTCAGAAATTGCATCGGAATTAAATAGAAATGGCTCAATGCCGACTTAAGTACAAGAAGACCGACTCTTCTCACTGACTATGTTTTGAACCACTCCTGTGACACTAGTTATAGATTCCGATGCTTCACTTCAGGATTACTGTATCCCTTGGACCTTGTTATTGACGATGAAACACATAAATTGCATCGGAATTAAATACAAAAGGCACAATGCCGACTTAAGTACAAGATGACTGACTCCTCCTACTGTCTATGTTTTGAACCATTCCTGTGACACTAGTTATAGATTCCGATGCTTCACTTCAGGTTTACTGTATCCCTTGGACCTTCTTATTGACGATGAAACACAGAAATGGCATCGGAATTAAATACAAATGGCACAATGCCTACTTAAGTACAAGAAGACTGACTCTTCTTACTGACTATGTTTGAACCATTCCTGTGACACTAGTTATAGATTCCGATGATTCACTTCAGGTTCGCTGAATCCCTTGGATATTCTTATTGATGACGAAACACAGAAATTGCATCAGAATTAATTACAAAAGGCACAATGCCGACTTAAGTACAAGAAGACTGACTCTTCTTACTGTTTATGTTATGAACCATTCCAGTGACGCTAGTTGAAGATTCGGATGCTTCACTTCAGGTTTATTCTATAACTTGGACCTTCTTATTGACGTTGAAACACAGAAATAGCGTCGGAATTAAATAGAAGAGGCACAATGCCGACTTAAGTACAAGAAGACTATCTCTTCCTACTGTCTATGTTTTGTACCATTCCTGTGACACTAGTTATAGATTCCGACGCTTCACTTCAGGTTTACTGTATCCCTTGGACTTTCTTATTAACGATGATACACATAAATTGCATCGGAATTAAATACAAAAGGCACAATGCCGACTTAAGTACAAGAAGACTGACTCTTCCTACTGTCTATGTTTTGAACCATTCCTGAGACACTAGTTATAGATTCCGATGCTTCACCTCCGGTTATCTGTATCCCTTTGACCTTCTTATTGACGATGAAACACAGAAATTGCATCGGAATTAAATAGAAAAGGCACAATGCTGACTTAAGTACAAGAAGACTGAATCTTCTTACTGTCTATGTTTTGAACCATTCCTGTGACACTAGTTCCAGATTCCGATGCTTCACTTCAGGTTTACTGTATCCCTTGGACCTTCTTATTGGCGATGAAACACAGAAATTGCATCGCAATTAAATAGAAAATGCACAATGCCGACTTAAGTAGAAGAAAACTGATTGTCCTTACTGACTATGTTATGAACCATTCCTGTGATTCTAGTTATAGATTCCGACGCTTCACCTCAGGTTTACTGTATCCCTCTCACCTTCTTACTGACGATGAAACTCAGAAATTGGATCGGAATTAAATAGAAAAGGCACAATGCCGACTTAAGTACAAGAAGACAGACTCTTCTTACTGTCTGCGCTTTGAACCATTCCTGTGACACTAGTTATAGATTCCGATGCTTCACTCCAGGTTTACTGTATCGCTTGGAACTTCTTATTGACGATGAAACACAAAAATTGCATCGGAATTAAATACAAAAGGCACAATGCCGACTTAAGTAGAAGAAGACTGACTCTTCTTACTGTCTACGCTTTGAACCATTCCTGTGACACTAGTTATAGATTCCGATGCTTCACTCCAGGTTTACTGTATCGCTTGGACCTTCTTATTGACGATGAAACACAGAAATTGCATCGGAAATAATACAAAAAGCACAATGCCGACTTAAGTACAAGAAGACTGACACTTCTTACTGATTATATTTTGAACCATTCCTGTGACACTAGTTATTGATTCCGATGCTTCACTTCAGGTTTACTGTATCCCTTGGATCTTCTTATTGATGATGAAACACAGAAATTGCATCGGAAATAATACAAAAAGCACAATGCCGACTTAAGTACAAAAAGACTGGCTCTTTCAACTGACTATGTTTTGAACCATTCCCGTGACACTAAGTATAGATTCCGATGCTCCACTTCAGGTATACTGTATCCCTTGGACGTTCTTATTGACGATGAAACACAGAAATTGCATCGGAATTAAATACAAAAGGCACAATGCAGACTTCATTTCAAGAAGACTGACTATTCCTACTGTCTATGCTTTGAACCATTCCTGTGACATTAGTTACAGATTCCGATGCTTCACTTCAGGTTTACTGTATCCTTTGCACCTTCTTATTGGCGACGAGACACAGAAATTGCATCGAAATGAAATAGAAATGGCACAATGCCGACTTATGTACAAGAATTCTGACTCTTCCTACTGTCTATGTTTTGAACCATTCCTGTGACACTAGTTATAGATTCCGTTGCTTCACCTCCGGTTATCTGTATCCCTCTGACCTTCTTATTGACGATGAAACACAGAAATTGCATCGGAATCAAATAGAAAAAGCACAATGCCGACTTATGTACAAGAAGACTGACTCTTCTTACTGTCTATGTTTTGAACCATTCCTGTGACGCTAGTTACAGATTCCGATGCTTCACTTCAGGTTTACTGTATCCCTTGGATCTTCTTATTGGCGATGAAACACAGAAATTGCATCGAAATTAAATAGAAAAAGCACAATGCCGACTTAAGTACAAGAAGACTGATTGTCCTTACTGATTATGTTATGAACCATTCCTGTAATTCTAGTTACAGATTCCGACGCTTCACCCCAGGTTTACTGTAACCCTCTCACCTTCTTACTGACGATGAAACACAGAAATTGCATCGGACTTAAAGAGAAAAGGCACAATGCCGAATCAAGTACAAGAAGTCTGCTCTTCTAACTGACTATGTTTGGAACCATTCCTGTGACACTAGTTATAGATTCCGATTCTTCACTTCAGCTCTACTGTGTCCCTCTGACCTACTTATTAAAGATGAAACACAGAAATAGAATCGGAATTATATTCAAAAGGCACAATGCTGACTTAAGTACAAGAAAACTGACTCTTCTTACTGACTAAGTTTTGAACCATTCCTGTGACACTAGTTATAGATTCCGATGCTTCACTTCAGGTTTGCTGAATCCCTTGGATATTCTTATTGACGATGAAACACAGAAATTGCATCAGAATTAAATACAAAAGGCACAATGCCGAATTAAGAACAAGAAGACTGACTCTTCTTACTGTTTATGTTATGAACCATTCGAGTGACGCTAGTTGTAGATTCCGATGCTTCACTTCAGGTTTATTGTATAACTTGGACCTTCTTATTGACGACGAAACACAGAAATAGCGTCGGAATTAAATAGAAGAGGCACAATACCGTCTTAAGTACAAGAAGACTATCTCTTCCTACTGTCTATGTTTTGTACCATTCCTGTGACACTAGTTATAGATTCAGATGCTTCACTTCAGATTTACTGTATCCCTTGGACCTTCTTATTAACGATGATACACATAAATTGCATCGGAATTAAATACAAAAGGCACAATGCCGACTTAAGTACAAGAAGACAGACTCTTCCTACTGTCTATGTTTGGAACAATTCCTGTGACACTAGTTTTAGATTCCGATGCTTCACTTCAGGTTTACTGAATCCCTTGGACCTTCTTATTGACGATGAAACACAAAAATTGCATCGGAATTAAATACAAAAAGCACAATGCCGACTTCAGTAGATGAAGACTGACTCTTCTTACTGTCTATGCTTTGAACCATTCCTGTGACACTGGTTATAGATTCCGATGCTTCACTCCAGGTTTACTGTATCGCTTGGACCTTCTTATTGACGATGAAACACAGAAATTGCATCGGAAATAATACAAAAAGCACAATGCCGACTTAAGTACAAGAAGACTGACACCTCTTACTGATTATATTTTGAACCATTCCTGTGACACTAGTTATTGATTCCGATGCTTCACTTCAGGTTTACTGTATCCCTTGGATCTTCTTATTGATGATGAAACACAGAAATTGCATCGGAAATAATACAAAAAGCACAATGCCGACTTAAGTACAAGAAAACTGACTCTTCTTACTGACTATGTTTTGAACCATTCCTGTGACACTAGTTATGGATTCCGATACTTCACTTCAGGTTTACTGTATCCCTTGGACCTTCCTATTGACAATGAAACACAGAAATTGCATCGGAATTGGATACAGAAGGCACAATGCCGACTTAAGTACAAGAAGACTGACTCTACATACTGACTATATCTTGAGCCATTCCTGTGACACTAGTTATAGATTCCGATGCTTCACTTCAGGTTTACTGTATCCCTTAGATCTTCTTATTGACGATGAAACACAGAAATTGCATCGGAATTAAATACAAAAGTCACAATGCCGACTTAAGTAGAAAAAGAATGACTCTTCTTACTGTCTATGTTTGAACCATTCCTGTGACGCTATTTATAGCTTCCGATGCTTCACTTCAGGTTTGCTGTATCCCTTGGACCTTCTTATTAATGACGAAACACAGAAATTGCATCGGAATTAAATAGAAAAGGCACAATGCCGACTTAAGTACAAGAAGACTGCCTCTTCCTACTGTCTATTTTTGAACCATTCCTGTGACACTAGTTATGGATTCCGATGTTTCACTTCAGGTTTACTGAATCCCTTGGACCTTCTTATTGACGATGAAACACAAAAATTGCATCGGAATTAAATACAAAAGGCACAATGCCGACTTAAGTAGAAGAAGACTGAATCTTCTTAGTGTCTATGCTTTGAACCATTCCTGTGACACTAGTTATAGATCCGATGCTTCACTCCAGGTTTACTGTATCGCTTGGACCTTCTTATTGACGATGAAACACCGAAATTGCATCGGAATTAAATACAAAAGGCACAATGCCGACTTAAGTACATGAAGACTGACTCTCCTTGCTGACTATGTTTTGAACCATTCCTGTGACACTAGTTATAGATTCCGATGCTTCACTTCAGGTTTACTGTATCCCTCTGACCTTCTTAGTGACGATGAAACACAGAAATTGTATTGGAATTAAATACAAAAGGCACAATGCCGACTTAAGTACAAGAAGTCTGACTCTTCTTACTGTCTATGTTTTGAACCATTCCTGTGACACTAGTTATAGATTCCCATGCTTCACTCCAGGTTCACTGTATCCCTTGGTACTTCTTATTGACGATGAAACTCAGAAATTGCATCGGAATTAAATAGAAAAGGCACAATGCCGACTTAAGTACAAGAAGACCGACTCTTCTCACTGACTATGTTTTGAACCATTCCTGTGACACTAGTTATAGATTCCGATGCTTCACTTCAGGTTTACTGTATCCCTTGGACCTTCTAATCGACGATGAAACACATAAATTGCATCGGAATGAAATACAAAAGGCACAATGCCGACTTAAGTACAAGATGACTGACTCCTCCTACTGTCTATGTTTTAAACCATTCCTGTGACACTAGTTATAGATTCCGATGCTTCACTTCAGGTTTACTGTATCCCTTGGACCTTCTTATTGGCGATGAAACACAGAAATTGCATCGGAATTAAATACAAAAGGCACATTGCCGACTTAAGTACAAGAAGACTGACTCTTCTTACTGACTATGTTTTGAACCATTCCTGTGACACTAGTTATAGATTCTGATGCTTCACTTCAGGTTTGCTGAATCCCTTGGATATTCTTATTGTCGATGAAACACAGAAATTGCATCAGAATTAAATACAAAAGGCACAATGCCGACTTAAGTACAAGAAGACTGACTCTTCTTACTGTTTACGTTTTGAACCATTCCAGTGACGCTAGTTGTAGATTCCGATGCTTCACTTCAGGTTTATTGTATAACTTGGACCTTCTTATTGATGACGAAACACAGAAATAGCGTCGGAATTAAATAGAAGAGGCACAATGCCGACTTAAGTACAAGAAGACTATCTCTTCCTACGGTCTATGTTTTGTACCATTCCTGTGACACTAGTTATAGATTCCGACGCTTTACTTCAGGCTTACTGTATCCCTTGGACATTCTTATTAACGATGATACACATAAATTGCATCGGAATTAAATACAAAAGGCACAATGCCGACTTAAGTACAAGAAGACTGACTCTTCCTACTGTGTATGTTTGGAACCATTCCTGTGACACTAGTTTTAGATTCCGATGCTTCACTTCAGGTTTACTGTATCCGTTGGACCTTCTTATTGACGATGAAACTCAGAAACTGCATCGGAATTAAATACAAAAGGCATAATGCCGATTTAAGTACAAGAAGACTGACTCTTCTTACTGATTATATTTTGAACCATTCCTGTGACACTAGTTATTGATTCCGATGCTTTCCTTCACACTTACTGTATCCCTTGGATCTTCTTATTGATGATGAAACACAGAAATTGCATCGGAAATAATACAAAAAGCACAATGCCGAATTAAGTACAAAAAGACTGGCTCTTTCTACAGACTATGTTTTGAACCATTCCCGTGACACTAAGTATAGATTCCGATGCTTCACTTCAGGTTTACTGTATCTCTTGGACGTTCTTATTGACGATGAAACACAGAAATTGCATAGGAATTAAATACAAAAGGCACAATGCAGACTACAGTACAAGAATACTGACTATTCCTACTGTCTATGTTTTGAACCATTCCTGTGACATTAGTTACAGATTCCGATGCTTCACTTCAGGTTTACTGTATCCTTTGCACCTTCTTATTGGCGCCGAAACACAGAAATTGCATCGGAATTAAACAGAAAAGGCACAATGCCGACTTAAGTACAAGAAGACTGACTCTTCCTACTGTCTATGTTTTGAACCATTCCAGTGACACTAAGTATAGATTCCGACGCTTCACCTCAGGTTTACTGTATCCCTCTCACCTTCTTACTGACGATGAAACACAGAAATTGCATCGGAATTAAATAGAAAAGTCACAATGCCGACTTAAGTACAAGAAGACTGACTCATCTTACTGACTATGTTTGAACCATTCCTGTGACACTAGTTATAGAATTCGATGCTTCACTTCAGGTTTACTGTATCCCTTAGCCCTTCTTATTGACGATGAAACACAGAAATTTTATCGGAATTAAATAGAAAAGGCACAATGACGAATCAAGTACAAGAAGACTGACTCTTCTAACTGACTATGTTTGGAACCATTCCTGTGTCACTAGTTATAGATTCCGATGCTTCACTTCAGGTTTACTGTATCCCTTGGACCTTCTGATTGATGACGAAACACAGAAATTGCATCGGAATTAAATAGAAAAGGCACAATGCCGACCTAAGTACAAGAAGACTGCCTCTTCCTACTGTCTATGTTTTGAACCATTCCTGTGACACTAGTTATGGATTCCGATGCTTCACTTCAGGTTTACTGTATCCATTGGACCTTCTTATTGACAATGAAACACAGAAATTGCATCGGAATTGGATACAAAAACACAATGCCGACTTAAGTACAAGAAGACTGACTCTTCATACTGACTATATCTTGATCCATTCCCGTGACACTAGTTATAGATTCCGATGCTTCACTTCACGTTTACTGTATCCCTTGGATCTTCTTATTGACGATGAAACACAGAAATTGCATCGGAATTAAATGCCGACTTAAGTACAAGAAGACTGACTCATCTTACTGACTATGATTAGAACCATTCCAGTGATACTAGTTGTAGATTCCGATGCTTCACTTCAGGTTTACTGTATCCCTCTTACCTTCTTATTAACGATAAAACACCGATATTGCATCGGAACTAAATAGAGAAGGCACAATGCCGACTTAAGTACAAGAAGACCGACTCTTCTTAGTGTCTATGTTTTGAACCATTCCTGTGACGCTAGTTACAGATTCCGATGCTTCACTTCAGGTCTACTGTATCCCTCTGACCTTCTTTTTGACGATGAAACACAGAAATTGCATCGGAATGAAATAGAAAAGGAACAATGCCGACTTAAGTACACGAAGACTGACTCTTCTTACTGACTATATCTTGATCCATTCCTGTGACACTAGTTATAGATTCCGATGCTTCACTTCAGGTTTACTGTATCCCTTGGACCTTCTTATTGACGATGAAACACAGCAATTGCATCGGAATTAAATACAAAAGGCACAATGCCTACTTAAGTACAAGAAGACTGACTCTTCTTGCTGACTATGTTTTTAACCACTCCTGTGACACTAGTTGTAGATTCGGATGCTTCACTTCAGGTTTACTGTATCCCTTGGACCTTCTTATTGACGATTAAACACAGATATTGTCTCGGAATTAAATACAAAAGGCACAATGCCGACTTAAGGACAAGAAGACTGAATCTTCTTACTGCCAATTTTTTGAACCATTCCTGTGACACTAGTTATAGATTCTGATGCTTCCCTTCAGGTTTACTGTATCCCTCAGACCTTCTTCATGACGATGAAACACAGAAAATGCATCGGAATTTAATACAAAAGGCACAATGCCGACTTAAGTGCAGGAAGACTGACTCTTCTTACTGTCTATGTTTTGAACCTTTCCTGTGACACTAGTTATAGATTCCGATGCTTCACACCAGGTATACTGTATCCCTTGGACCTTCTTATTGACGATGAAATACAGAAATTGCATCGGAGATAAATACAAAAGGCACAATGCCGACTTAAGTAGAATATGACCGACCCTTCTTACTGTCTATGTTCTGAACCATTCATGTGACAAAAGTTCTAGATTCCGACGCTTCACTTCAGGTTTACTGTATCCCTCTGACCATCCTATTGACGATGAAACACAGAAATAGAATCGGAATTAAATACAAAAGGCACATTGCCGACTTAAGTACAAGAAGACTGACTCTTCTTATTGACTATGTTTTGAACCATATCTGTGACAATAGTTATAGATTCCGATGCTTCACTTCAGCTTTACTGTATCCCTTGGACCTTCTTATTGACGATGAAACACTGAAATAGCATCGGAATTAAATAGAAAAGGCACAATGCCGAATCAAGTACAAGAAGACTAACTCTTCTAACTGACTATGATTGGAACCATTACAGTGACACTAGTTATAGATTCCGATGATTCACTTCAGGTCTACTGTGTCCCTCTGACCTTCTTTTTGAAGATGAAACACAGAAATAGCATCGGAATTAAATACAAAAAGCACAATGCTGACTTAAGTACAAGAAGACTGACTCTTCTTACTGTCTATGTTTTGAACCATTCCTGTGACGCTAGTTATAGATTCCGATGCTTCACTTCAGGTTTACTGTATCCCTTGGACCTTCTTGTTGATGACGGAACACAGAAATTGCATCGGAATTAAATAGAAAAGGCACAATGCCGACTTATGTACAAGAAGACTGCCTCTTCCTACTGTCTATGTTTTGAACCATTCCTGTGACACTAGTTATGGATTCCGATGCTTCACTTCAGGTTTACTGTATCCCTTGGACCTTCTTATTGACAATGAAACACAAAAATTGCATCGGAATTAAATACAAAAGGCACAATGCCGACTTAAGTACAAGAAGACTGACTCTTCTTACTGACTATGTGTTGAACCATTCCTGTGACACTATTTGGAGATTCCGATGCTTCCCTTCAGGTTTACTGCATCCCTAGGACCTTCTTATTGACGATGAAACACAGAAATTGCATCGGAACTAAATACAAAAGGCACAATGCCGACTTATGTATAAGATGACTGACTCTTCCTACTGTCTATGTTTTGAACCATTCTTGTGACATTATTTATTTATTCCAATGCTTCACTTCAGGTTTACGGTATCCTTTGGACATTCTTATTGGCGACGAAAAACAGAAATTGCATCGGAATTAATTAGAAAAGGCACAATGCCGACTTAAGTACAAGAAGACTGACTCATCTTACTGTCTATGTTTTGAACCATTCCTGTGACACTAGTTATGGATTGCGATGCTTCACTTCAGATTTACTGTATCCCTTGGACCTTCTTATTGACGATGAAACACAGAAATTGCATCGGAATTAAATACAAAAGGCACAATGCCGACTTAAGGACAAGAAGACTGAATCTTCTTACTGCCTATTTTTTGAACCATTCCTGTGACACTAGTTATAGATTCCGATGCTTCACTTCAGGTTTACTGTATCCCTCAGACCTTCTTATTGACGATGAAACACAGAAAATGCATCGGAATTAAATACAAAAGGGACAATGCTGACTTAAGTGCAAGAAGACTGACTCTTCTTACTGTCTATGCTTTGAACCATTCCTGTGACACTAGTTATAGATTCCGATGCTTCACACCAGGTATACTGTATCCCTTGGACCTTCTTAATGACGATGAAACACCGAAATTGCAACGGAATTAAATAGAAAAGGCACAATGCCGACTTAGGTACAAGAAGACTGACTCTTGTTACTGAGTATGTTTTAAACCATTCCTGTGACACTAGTTATGGATTCCGATGCTTCACTTCATTTTTACTGTATACCTTGGACCTTTTTATGAACGATGAAACACAGAAATTGCATCGGAATTAAATACAAAAGGCACAATGTCGACTTAATTACAAGAAGACTGACTCTTCTTACTGTCTATGTTTTGAACCATTCCTGTGACACTAGTTATAGATTCCGATGCTTCACTTCCGGTTATCTATATCCCTCTGACCTTCTTATTGACGATGAAACACAGAAATTGCATCGGAATTAAATAGAAAAGGCACAATGCCGACTTAAGTACAAGAAGACTGACTCTTCTTCTGTCTATGTTTTGAACCATTCCTGTGACGCTAGTTACAGGTTCCGATGCTTCACTTCAGGTTTACTGTATCCCTTGGACATTCTTATTGGCGATGAAACACAGAAATTGCATCGCAATTAAATAGAAAAAGCACAATGCCGACATAAGTACAAGAAGACTGATTGTCCTTACTGACTATGTTATCAACCATTCCTGTGATTCTAGTTATAGATTCCGACGCTTCACGTCAGGTTTACTGTATCCCTCTCACCTTCTTACTGACGATGAAACACAGAAATTGCATCGGAATTAAATAGAAAAGTCACAATGCCGACTTAAGTACAAGAAGACTGACTCATCTTACTGACTATGTTTGAACCATTCCTGTGACACTAGTTGTAGATTTCGATGCTTCATTTCAGATTTACTGTATCCCTTTGGCCTTCTTATTGAAGATGAAACACAGAAATAGCATCGGAATGAAATACAAAAGGCACAATACCAACTTAAGTACAAGAAGACTGACTCGTCTTACTGACTATGATTTGAACCATTCCTGTGACACCATTTAGAGATTCCGATGCTTCACTTCAGGTTTACTGTATCCCTTGGACCTTCTTATTGACGATGAAATACAGAAATTGCATCGGAATTAAATACAAAAGGCACAATGCCGACTTAAGTAGAATATGACCGACCCTTCTTACTGTCTATGTTCTGAACCATTCATGTGACAAAAGTTCTAGATTCCGACGCTTCACTTCAGGTTTACTGTATCCCTCTGACCATCCTATTGACGATGAAACACAGAAATAGAATCGGAATTAAATACAAAAGGCACATTGCCGACTCAAGTACAAGAAGACTGACTCTTCTTATTGACTATGTTTTGAACCATATCTGTGACACTAGTTATAGATTCCGATGCTTCACTTCAGCTTTACTGTATCCCTTGGACCTTCTTATTGACGATGAAACACTGAAATAGCATCGGAATTAAATAGAAAAAGCACAATGCCGAATCAAGTACAACAAGACTGACTCTTCTAACTGACTATGATTGGAACCATTCCTGTGACACTAGTTATAGATTCCGATGCTTCACTTCAGGTTTTACTGTATCCCTTGGACCTTCTTATTGATGACGGAACACAGAAATTGCATCGGAATTAAATAGAAAAGGTACAATGCCGACTTATGTACAAGAAGACTGCCTCTTCCTACTGTCTATGTTTTGAACCATTCCTGTGACACTAGTTGTGGATTCCGATGCTTCACTTCAGGTTTACTGTATCCCTTGGACCTTCTTATTGACAATGAAACACAGAAATTGCATCGGAATTGAATACAAAAGGCACAATGTCGACTTATGTACAAGAAGACTGACTCTTCTTACTGACTATGATTTGAACCATTCCAGTGATACTAGTTGTAGTTTCCGATGCTTCACTTCATGTTTACTGTATCCCTCTGACCTTCTTACTAACGATGAAACACCGATATTGCATCGGAATTAAATAGAAAAGGCACAATGCCGACTTAAGTACAAGAAGATCGACTCTTCCAACTGTCTATGTTTTGAACCATTCCTGTGACACTAGTTATAGAGTCCGATGCTTCACCTCAGGTTCACTGTATCCCTCTGACCTTCTTATTGACGATGAAACACAGAAATTGCATCGGAATTAAATAGAAAAGGCACAATGCCGACTTAAGTACAAGAAGACTGACTCTTCTTACTGTCTATGTTTTGAACCATTCCTGTGACGCTAGTTACAGATTCCGATGCTTCACTTCAGGTTTACTGTATCCCTTGGACCTTCTTATTGACGATGAAACACAGAAATTGCATCGGAATTAAATACAAAAGGCACAATGCCGACTTAAGTACAAGAAGACTGACTCTTCTTACTGACTATGTGTTGAACCATTCCTGTGACACTATTTGGAGATTCCGATCCTTCCCTTCAGGTTTACTTTATCCCTCTGACCTTCTTATTGTCGATTAAACTCAGTAATTGCATCTGAATTAAATTGAAAAGGGCACAATGCCGACTTAAGTACAAGAAGACTGACTCTTCTTACTGTCTATGTTTTGAACCATTCCGGTGACACTAGTTATAGATTCCGATGCTCCACTTCATGTTTACTGTATCTCTTGGACCTTCTTATTGACGATGAAACACAGAAGTTGCATCGGAATTAAATACAAAAGGCACAATGCCCACTTAAGTACAAGAAGACTGACTCTTCTTACCGACTATGATTTGAACCATTCCTGTGACACTAGTTATAGATTCCGATGCTTCACTTCATTTTTACTGTATCCTTCTGACCTTCTTATTGACGATGGACACAGAAATATCATCGGAAATAAATACAAAAGGCACAATACGGACTGAAGTACATGTAGACTGAATCTTCCTACTGTCTAAGTTAAGAACCATTCCCCTGACACTAGTTATAGATTCCGATGCTTCATATCGGGTTTACTGTATCCCTTAGACCTTCTTAATGACGATGAAACACAGATAGTGCATCGGAATTAAATACAAAAGCCCCAATGCCAACTTAAGTACAAGAAGACTGACTCTTCCTATTGTGTATGCTTTGAACCATTCCTGAGACACTAGTTATAGATTCCGATGCTTCACTTCAGGGTTACTGCATCCCTCTGACCTTCTTTTTGACGATGAAACACAGAAATTGCATCGGAATTAAATAGAAAAGGCACAATGACGACTTAAGTACAGGAAGACTGACTCTTCTTACTGACTATATCTTGATCCATTCCTGTGACACTAGCTATAGATTCCGATGCTTCACTTCAGGTTTACTGTATCCCTTGGACCTTCTTATTGACGATAAAACACAGCAATTGCATCGGAATTAAATACAAAAGGGACAATGCCTACTTAAGTACAAGAAGACTGACTCTTCTTACTGACTATGTTTTGAACCATTCCTGTGACACTAGTTGTATATTTCGATGCTTCACTTCAGGTTTACTGCATCCCTAGGACCTTCTTATTGACGATGAAACACAGAAATTGCATCGGAACTAAATACAAAACGCACAATGCCGACTTATGTATAAGATGACTGACTCTTCCTACTGTCTATGTTTAGAACCATTCCTGTGACATTATTTATGGATTCCAATGCTTCACTTCAGGTTTACTGTATCCTTTGGACCTTCTTATTGGCGACGAAACACAGAAATTGCATCGGAAATAATTAGAAAAGGCACAATGCCGACTTAAGTACAAGAAGACTGACTCTTCTTACTGTCTATGTTTTGAACCATTCCTGTGACACTAGTTAC
The DNA here is from genome assembly GCF_023864345.2 of Schistocerca serialis cubense. Lineage (NCBI taxonomy): Eukaryota > Metazoa > Arthropoda > Insecta > Orthoptera > Acrididae > Schistocerca > Schistocerca serialis. Next base: position 3,701,690 of record NC_064639.1, on the reverse strand, counting down.
AGATTCCGATGCTTCACCTCAGTTTCACTGAATCCCTCTGACCTTCTTATTGACGATGAAACACAGAAATTGCATCGGAATTAAATAGAAAAGGCACAATGCCGTCTTAAGTACATGAAGACTGACTCTTCTTACTGACTATTTCTTGAACCATTCCTGTGACACTAGTTATAGATTCCGATGCTTCACCTCAGTTTCACTGAATCCCTCCTACCTTCTTATTGACGATGAAACACAGAAATTGCATTTGAATTAAATAGAAAAGGCACAATGCCGACTTAAGTACAAGAAGACTGACTCTTCTTACTGTCTATGTTTTGAACCATTCCTGTGACACTAGTTATAGATTCCGACGCTTCACGTCAGGTTTACTGTATCCCTCTCACCTTCTTACTGACGATGAAACACAAAAATTGCATCGGAAATAAATAGAAAAGTCACAATGCCGACTTAAGTACAAGAAGACTGACTCTTCTTACTGTCTATGTTTTGAACCATTCCTGTGACGCTAGTTATAGTTTCCGATGCTTCACTTCAGGTTTACTGTATCCCTTGGACCTTCTTATTGATGACGGAACACAGAAATTGCATCGGAATTAAATAGAAAAGGCACAATGCCGACTTATGTACAAGAAGACTGCCTCTTCCAACTGTCTATGTTTTGAACCATTCCTGTGACACTAGTTGTGGATTCCGATGCTTCACTTCAGGTTTACTGTATCCCTTGGACCTTCTTATTGACAATGAAACACAGAAATTGCATCGGAATTGAATACAAAAGGCACAATGCCGACTTATGTACAAGAAGACTGACTCTTCTTACCGACTATGATTTGAACAATTCCAGTGATACTGGTTGTAGTTTCCGATGCTTCACTTCATGTTTACTGTATCCCTCTGACGTTCTTATTAACGATGAAACACCGATATTGCATCGGAATTAAATAGAAATGGCACAATGCCGACTTAAGTGCTTCACTTCATGTTTACTGTATCCCTCTGACGTTCTTATTAACGATGAAACACCGATATTGCATCGGAATTAAATAGAAATGGCACAATGCCGACTTAAGTACAAGAAGATCGACTCTTCCAACTGTCTATGTTTTGAACCATTCCTGTGACACTAGTTATAGATTCCGATGCTTCACCTCAGGTTCACTGTATCCCTCTGACCTTCTTATTGACGATGAAACACAGAAATTGCATCGGAATTAAATAGAAAAGGCACAATGCCGTCTTAAGTACAAGCAGACTGACTCTTCTTAGTGTCTATGTTTTGAACCATTCCTGTGACGCTAGTTACAGATTCCGATGCTTCACTTCAGGTTTACTGTATCCCTTGGACCTTCTTATTGACGATGAAACACAGAAATTGCATCGGAATTAAATACAAAAGGCACAATGCCGACTTAAGTACAAGAAGACTGACTCTTCTTACTGACTATGTGTTGAACCATTCCTGTGACACTATTTGGAGATTCCGATGCTTCCCTTCAGGTTTACTTTATCCCTCTGACCTTCTTATTGTCGATTAAACACAGTAATTGCATCGGAATTAAATTGAAAAGGGCACAATGCCGACTTAAGTACAAGAAGACTGACTCTTCTTACTGTCTATGTTTTGAACCATTCCGGTGACACTAGTTATAGATTCCGATGCTCCACTTCAGGTTTACTGTATCTCTTGGACCTTCTTATTGGCGATGAAACACAGAAATTGCATCGGAATTAAATAGAAAAGGCACAATGCCGACTTATGTACAAGAAGACTGCCTCTTCCTACTGTCTATGTTTTGAACCATTCCTGTGACACTAGTTATGGATTCCGATGCTTCACATCAGGTTTACTGTATCCCTTGGACCTTCTTATTGACAATGAAACACAGAAATTGCATCGGAATTAAATACAAAAGGCACAAAGCCGACTTAAGTACAAGAAGACTGACTCTTCTTACTGACTATGGGTTGAACCATTCCTGTGACACTATTTGGAGATTCCGATGCTTCCCTTCAGGTTTACTGCATCCCTAGTACCTTCTTATTGACGATGAAACACAGAAATTGCATCGGAACTAAATACAAAAGGCACAATGCCGACTTATGTATAAGATGACTGACTCTTCCTACTGTCTATGTTTTGAACCATTCTTGTGACATTATTTATGGATTCCAATGCTTCACTTCAGGTTTACGGTATCCTTTGGACATTCTTATTGGCGACGAAAAACAGAAATTGCATCGGAATTAATTAGAAAAGGCACAATGCCGACTTAAGTTCAAGAAGACTGACTCATCTTACTGTCTATGTTTTGAACCATTCCTGTGACACTAGTTATGGATTGCGATGCTTCACTTCAGATTTACTGTATCCCTTGGACCTTCTTATTGACGATTAAACACAGATATTGTCTCGGAATTAAATACAGAAGGCACAATGCCGACTTAAGTACAAGAAGACTGACTCTTCTTACTGACTATGTTTTTAACCACTCCTGTGACACTAGTTGTAGATTCGAATGCTTCACTTCAGGTTTACTGTATCCCTTGCACCTTTATATTGGCGAGGAAACACAGAAATTGCATTGGAATTAAACACAAAAGGCACAATGCCGACTTAAGGACAAGAAGACTGAATCTTCTTACTGCCTATTTTTTGAACCATTCCTGTGACACTAGTTATAGAATCCGATGCTTCACTTCAGGATTACTGTATCCCTCAGACCTTCTTAATGACGATGAAACACAGAAAATGCATCGGAATTAAATACAAAAGGCACAATGCCGACTTAAGTGCAAGAAGACTGACTCTTCTTACCGTCTATGTTTTGAACCATTCCTGTGACACTAGTTATAGATTCCGATGCTTCACCTCCGGTTATCTGTATCCCTCTGACCTTCTTATTGGCGATGAAACACAGAAATTGCATCGGAATTAAATAGAAAAGGCTCAATGCCGACTTAAGTACAAGAAGACTGACTCTTCTTACTGTCTATGTTTTGAACCATTCCTGTGACGTTAGTTACAGGTTCCGATGCTTCACTTCAGGTTTACTGTATCCCTTGGACATTCTTATTGGCGATGAAACACAGAAATTGCATCGCAATTAAATAGAAAAAGCACAATGCCGACATTAGTACAAGAAGACTGATTGTCCTTACTGACTATGTTGTCAACCATTCCTGTGATTCTAGTTATAGATTCCGACGCTTCACGTCAGGTTTACTGTATCCCTCTCACCTTTTTACTGACGATGAAACACAGAAATTGCATCGGAATTAAATAGAAAAGTCACAATGCCGACTTAAGTACAAGAAGACTGACTCATCTTACTGACTATGTTTGAACCATTCCTGTGACACTAGTTGTAGATTTCGATGCTTCGTTTCAGGTTTACTGTATCCCTTTGGCCTTCTTATTGACGATGAAACACAGAAATAGCATCGGAATGAAATACAAAAGGCACAATACCGACTTAAATACAAGAAGACTGACTCGTCTTACTGACTATGATTTGAACCATTGCTGTGACACCATTTAGAGATTCCGATGCTTCACTTCAGGTTTACTGTATCCCTTGGACCTTCTTATTGACGATGAAATACAGAAATTGCATCGGAATTAAATACAAAAGGCACAATGCCGACTTAAGTAGAATATGACCGACCCTTCTTACTGTCTATGTTCTGAACCATTCATGTGACAAAAATTCTAGATTCCGACGCTTCACTTCAGGTTTACTGTATCCCTCTGACCATCCTATTGACGATGAAACACAGAAATAGAATCGGAATTAAATACAAAAGGCACATTGCCTACTTAAGTACAAGAAGACTGACTCTTCTTATTGACTATGTTTTGAACCATATCTGTGACACTAGTTATAGATTCCGATGCTTCACTTCAGGTTTACTGTATCCCTTGGACCTTCTTATTGATGACGGAACACAGAAATTGCATCGGAATTAAATAGAAAAGGTACAATGCCGACTTATGTACAAGAAGACTGCCTCTTCCTACTGTCTATGTTTTGAACCATTCCTGTGACACTAGTTGTGGATTCCGATGCTTCACTTCAGGTTTACTGTATCCCTTGGACCTACTTATTGACAATGAAACACAGAAATTGCATCGGAATTGAATACAAAAGACACAATGCCGACTTATGTACAAGAAGACAGACTCTTCTTACTGACTATGATTTGAACCATTCCAGTGATACTAGTTGTAGTTTCCGATGCTTCACTTCATGTTTACTGTATCCCTCTGACCTTCTTATTAACGATGAAACACCGATATTGCATCGGAATTAAATAGAAAAGGCACAATGCCGACTTAAGTACAAGAAGATCGACTCTTCCAAATGTCTATGTTTTGAACCATTCGTGTGACACTAGTTACAGATTCCGATGCTTCACCTCAGGTTCACTGTATCCCTCTGACCTTCATATTGACGATGAAACACAGAAATTGCATCGGAATTCAATAGAAAAGGCACAATGCCGTCTTAAGTACAAGCAGACTGACTCTTCTTAGTGTCTATGTTTTGAACCATTCCTGTGACGCTAGTTACAGATTCCGATGCTTCACTTCAGGTTTACTGTATCCCTTGGACCTTCTTAATGACGATGAAACACAGAAATTGCATCGGAATTAAATACAAAAGGCACAATGCCGACTTAACTACAAGAAGTCTGACTCTTCTTACTGACTATGTGTTGTACCATTCCTGTGACACTATTTGGAGATTCCGATGCTTCCCTTCAGGTTTACTTTATCCCTCTGACCTTCTTATTGTCGATTAAACACAGTAATTGCATCGGAATTAAATTGAAAAGGGCACAATGCCGACTTAAGTACAAGAAGACTGACTCTTCTTACTGTCTATGTTTTGAACCATTCCGGTGACACTAGTTATAGATTCCGATGCTCCACTTCAGGTTTACTGTATCTCTTGGACCTTCTTATTGACGATGAAACACAGAAGTTGCATCGGAATTAAATACAAAAGGCACAATGCCGACTTATGTACAAGAAGACTGCCTCTTCCAACTGTCTATGTTTTGAACCATTCCTGTGACACTAGTTGTGGATTCCGATGCTTCACTTCAGGTTTACTGTATCCCTTGGACCTTCTTATTGACAATGAAACACAGAAATTGCATCGGAATTGAATACAAAAGGCACAATGCCGACTTATGTACAAGAAGACTGACTCTTCTTACTGACTATGATTTGAACCATTCCAGTGATACTAGTTGTAGTTTCCGATGCTTCACTTCATGTTTACTGTATCCCTCTGACCTTCTTATTAACGATGAAACACCGATATTGCATCGGAATTAAATAGAAAAGGCACAATGCCGACTTAAGTACAAGAAGACTGACTCTTCTTACTGTCTATGTTTTGAACCATTCCTGTGACACTAGTTATAGATTCCGACGCTTCACGTCAGGTTTACTGTATCCCTCTCACGTTCTTACTGACGATGAAACACAAAAATTGCATCGGAAATAAATAGAAAAGTCACAATGCCGACTTAAGTACAAGAAGACTGACTCTTCTTACTGTCTATGTTTTGAACCATTCCTGTGACGCTAGTTATAGTTTCCGATGCTTCACTTCAGGTTTACTGTATCCCTTGGCCCTTCTTATTGATGACGGAACACAGAAATTGCATCGGAATTAAATAGAAAAGGCACAATGCCGACTTATGTACAAGAAGACTGCCTCTTCCAACTGTCTATGTTTTGAACCATTCCTGTGACACTAGTTGTGGATTCCGATGCTTCACTTCAGGTTTACTGTATCCCTTGGACCTTCTTATTGACAATGAAACACAGAAATTGCATCGGAATTGAATACAAAAGGCACAATGCCGACTTATGTACAAGAAGACTGACTCTTCTTACCGACTATGATTTGAACCATTCCAGTGATACTGGTTGTAGTTTCCGATGCTTCACTTCATGTTTACTGTATCCCTCTGACGTTCTTATTAACGATGAAACACCGATATTGCATCGGAATTAAATAGAAATGGCACAATGCCGACTTAAGTGCTTCACTTCATGTTTACTGTATCCCTCTGACGTTCTTATTAACGATGAAACACCGATATTGCATCGGAATTAAATAGAAATGGCACAATGCCGACTTAAGTACAAGAAGATCGACTCTTCCAACTGTCTATGTTTTGAACCATTCCTGTGACACTAGTTATAGATTCCGATGCTTCACCTCAGGTTCACTGTATCCCTCTGACCTTCTTATTGACGATGAAACACAGAAATTGCATCGGAATTAAATAGAAAAGGCACAATGCCGTCTTAAGTACAAGCAGACTGACTCTTCTTAGTGTCTATGTTTTGAACCATTCCTGTGACGCTAGTTACAGATTCCGATGCTTCACTTCAGGTTTACTGTATCCCTTGGACCTTCTTATTGACGATGAAACACAGAAATTGCATCGGAATTAAATACAAAAGGCACAATGCCGACTTAAGTACAAGAAGACTGACTCTTCTTACTGACTATGTGTTGAACCATTCCTGTGACACTATTTGGAGATTCCGATGCTTCCCTTCAGGTTTACTTTATCCCTCTGACCTTCTTATTGTCGATTAAACACAGTAATTGCATCGGAATTAAATTGAAAAGGGCACAATGCCGACTTAAGTACAAGAAGACTGACTCTTCTTACTGTCTATGTTTTGAACCATTCCGGTGACACTAGTTATAGATTCCGATGCTCCACTTCAGGTTTACTGTATCTCTTGGACCTTCTTATTGGCGATGAAACACAGAAATTGCATCGGAATTAAATACAAAAGGCACAATGCCGACTTAAGTAGAATATGACTGACCCTTCTTACTGTCTATGTTCTGAACCATTCATGTGACAAAAGTTCTAGATTCCGACGCTTCACTTCAGGTTTACTGTATCCCTCTGACCATCCTATTGACGATGAAACACAGATATAGAATCGGAATTAAATACAAAAGGCACATTGCCGACTTAAGTACAAGAAGACTGACTCTTCTTATTGACTATGTTTTGAACCATATCTGTGACACTAGTTATAGATTCCGATGCTTCACTTCAGCTTTACTGTATCCCTTGGACCTTCTTATTGACGATGAAACACTGAAATAGCATCGGAATTAAATAGAAAAGGCACAATGCCGAATCAAGTACAAGAAGACTGACTCTTCTAACTGACTATGATTGGAACCATTCCTGTGACACTAGTTATAGATTCCGATGATTCACTTCAGGTCTACTGTGTCCCTCTGACCTTCTTATTGAAGATGAAACACAGAAATAGCATCGGAATTAAATAAAAAAAGCACAATGCTGACTTAAGTACAAGAAGACTGACTCTTCTTACTGTCTATGTTTTGAACCATTCCTGTGACGCTAGTTATAGATTCCGATGCTTCACTTCAGGTTTACTGTATCCCTTGGACCTTCTTATTGATGACGGAACACAGAAACTGCATCGGAATTAAATAGAAAAGGCACAATGCCGACTTATGTACAAGAAGACTGCCTCTTCCTACTGTCTATGTTTTGAACCATTCCTGTGACACTAGTTATGGATTCCGATGCTTCACATCAGGTTTACTGTATCCCTTGGACCTTCTTATTGACAATGAAACACAGAAATTGCATCGGAATTAAATACAAAAGGCACAAAGCCGACTTAAGTACAAGAAGACTGACTCTTCTTACTGACTATGGGTTGAACCATTCCTGTGACACTATTTGGAGATTCCGATGCTTCCCTTCAGGTTTACTGCATCCCTAGTACCTTCTTATTGACGATGAAACACAGAAATTGCATCGGAACTAAATACAAAAGGCACAATGCCGACTTATGTATAAGATGACTGACTCTTCCTACTGTCTATGTTTTGAACCATTCTTGTGACATTATTTATGGATTCCAATGCTTCACTTCAGGTTTACGGTATCCTTTGGACATTCTTATTGGCGACGAAAAACAGAAATTGCATCGGAATTAATTAGAAAAGGCACAATGCCGACTTAAGTTCAAGAAGACTGACTCATCTTACTGTCTATGTTTTGAACCATTCCTGTGACACTAGTTATGGATTGCGATGCTTCACTTCAGATTTACTGTATCCCTTGGACCTTCTTATTGACGATTAAACACAGATATTGTCTCGGAATTAAATACAGAAGGCACAATGCCGACTTAAGTACAAGAAGACTGACTCTTCTTACTGACTATGTTTTTAACCACTCCTGTGACACTAGTTGTAGATTCGGATGCTTCACTTCAGGTTTACTGTATCCCTTGCACCTTTATATTGGCGATGAAACACAGAAATTGCATTGGAATTAAACACAAAAGGCACAATGCCGACTTAAGGACAAGAAGACTGAATCTTCTTACTGCCTATTTTTTGAACCATTCCTGTGACACTAGTTATAGAATCCGATGCTTCACTTCAGGTTTACTGTATCCCTCAGACCTTCTTAATGACGATGAAACACAGAAAATGCATCGGAATTAAATACAAAAGGCACAATGCCGACTTAAGTGCAAGAAGACTGACTCTTCTTACCGTCTATGTTTTGAACCATTCCTGTGATACTAGTTATAGATTCCGATGCTTCACCTCCGGTTATCTGTATCCCTCTGACCTTCTTATTGGCGATGAAACACAGAAATTGCATCGGAATTAAATAGAAAAGGCTCAATGCCGACTTAAGTACAAGAAGACTGACTCTTCTTACTGTCTATGTTTTGAACCATTCCTGTGACGTTAGTTACAGGTTCCGATGCTTCACTTCAGGTTTACTGTATCCCTTGGACATTCTTATTGGCGATGAAACACAGAAATTGCATCGCAATTAAATAGAAAAAGCACAATGCCGACATTAGTACAAGAAGACTGATTGTCCTTACTGACTATGTTGTCAACCATTCCTGTGATTCTAGTTATAGATTCCGACGCTTCACGTCAGGTTTACTGTATCCCTCTCACCTTTTTACTGACGATGAAACACAGAAATTGCATCGGAATTAAATAGAAAAGTCACAATGCCGACTTAAGTACAAGAAGACTGACTCATCTTACTGACTATGTTTGAACCATTCCTGTGACACTAGTTGTAGATTTCGATGCTTCGTTTCAGGTTTACTGTATCCCTTTGGCCTTCTTATTGACGATGAAACACAGAAATAGCATCGGAATGAAATACAAAAGGCACAATACCGACTTAAATACAAGAAGACTGACTCGTCTTACTGACTATGATTTGAACCATTGCTGTGACACCATTTAGAGATTCCGATGCTTCACTTCAGGTTTACTGTATCCCTTGGACCTTCTTATTGACGATGAAATACAGAAATTGCATCGGAATTAAATACAAAAGGCACAATGCCGACTTAAGTAGAATATGACCGACCCTTCTTACTGTCTATGTTCTGAACCATTCATGTGACAAAAGTTCTAGATTCCGACGCTTCACTTCAGGTTTACTGTATCCCTCTGACCATCCTATTGACGATGAAACACAGAAATAGAATCGGAATTAAATACAAAAGGCACATTGCCTACTTAAGTACAAGAAGACTGACTCTTCTTATTGACTATGTTTTGAACCATATCTGTGACACTAGTTATAGATTCCGATGCTTCACTTCAGGTTTACTGTATCCCTTGGACCTTCTTATTGATGACGGAACACAGAAATTGCATCGGAATTAAATAGAAAAGGTACAATGCCGACTTATGTACAAGAAGACTGCCTCTTCCTACTGTCTATGTTTTGAACCATTCCTGTGACACTAGTTGTGGATTCCGATGCTTCACTTCAGGTTTACTGTATCCCTTGGACCTTCTTATTGACAATGAAACACAGAAATTGCATCGGAATTGAATACAAAAGACACAATGCCGACTTATGTACAAGAAGACAGACTCTTCTTACTGACTATGATTTGAACCATTCCAGTGATACTAGTTGTAGTTTCCGATGCTTCACTTCATGTTTACTGTATCCCTCTGACCTTCTTATTAACGATGAAACACCGATATTGCATCGGAATTAAATAGAAAAGGCACAATGCCGACTTAAGTACAAGAAGATCGACTCTTCCAAATGTCTATGTTTTGAACCATTCGTGTGACACTAGTTACAGATTCCGATGCTTCACCTCAGGTTCACTGTATCCCTCTGACCTTCATATTGACGATGAAACACAGAAATTGCATCGGAATTCAATAGAAAAGGCACAATGCCGTCTTAAGTACAAGCAGACTGACTCTTCTTAGTGTCTATGTTTTGAACCATTCCTGTGACGCTAGTTACAGATTCCGATGCTTCACTTCAGGTTTACTGTATCCCTTGGACCTTCTTAATGACGATGAAACACAGAAATTGCATCGGAATTAAATACAAAAGGCACAATGCCGACTTAACTACAAGAAGTCTGACTCTTCTTACTGACTATGTGTTGTACCATTCCTGTGACACTATTTGGAGATTCCGATGCTTCCCTTCAGGTTTACTTTATCCCTCTGACCTTCTTATTGTCGATTAAACACAGTAATTGCATCGGAATTAAATTGAAAAGGGCACAATGCCGACTTAAGTACAAGAAGACTGACTCTTCTTACTGTCTATGTTTTGAACCATTCCGGTGACACTTGTTATAGATTCCGATGCTCCACTTCAGGTTTACTGTATCTCTTGGACCTTCTTATTGACGATGAAACACAGAAGTTGCATCGGAATTAAATACAAAAGGCACAATGCCGACTTAAGTACAAGAAGACTGACTCTTCTTACCGACTATGATTTGAACCATTCCTGTGACACTAGTTATAGATTCCGATGCTTCACTTCATTTTTACTGTATCCTTCTGACCTTCTTATTGACGATGGACACAGAAATATCATCGGAAATAAATACAAAAGGCACAATACGGACTGAAGTACATGTAGACTGAATCTTCCTACTGTCTAAGTTAAGAACCATTCCCATGACACTAGTTATAGATTCCGATGCTTCATATCGGGTTTACTGAATCCCTTGGACCTTCTTAATGACGATGAAACACAGATAGTGCATCGGAATTAAATACAAAAGGCCCAATGCCAACTTAAGAACAAGAAGACTGACTCTTCCTATTGTGTATGTTTTGAACCATTCCTGTGACACTAGTTATAGATTCCGATGCTTCACTTCAGGGTTACTGTATCCCTCTAACCTTCTTTTTGACGATGAAACACAGAAATTGCATCGGAATTAAATAGAAAAGGCACAATGCCGACTTAAGTACAGGAAGACTGACACTTCTTACTGACTATATCTTGATCCATTCCTGTGACACTAGTTATAGATTCCGATGCTTCACTTCAGGTTTACTGTATCCCTTGGACCTTCTTATTGACGATAAAACACAGCAATTGCATCGGAATTAAATACAAAAGGGACAATGCCTACTTAAGTACAAGAAGACTGACTCTTCTTACTGACTATGTTTTGAACCATTCCTGTGACACTAGTTGTATATTTCGATGCTTCACTTCAGGGTTACTGCATCCCTAGGACCTTCTTATTGACGATGAAACACAGAAATTGCATCGGAATTAAATAGAAAAGGCACAATGCCGACTTAAGTACAAGAAGACTGACTCTTCTTACTGTCTATGTTTTGAACCATTCCTGTGACGCTAGTTACAGGTTCCGATGCTTCACTTCAGGTTTACTGTATCCCTTGGACATTCTTATTGGCGATGAAACACAGAAATTGCATCGCAATTAAACAGAAAAAGCACAATGCCGACATAAGTACGAGAAGACTGATTGTCCTTACTGACTATGTTATCAACCATTCCTGTGATTCTAGTTATAGATTCCGACGCTTCACGTCAGGTTTACTGTATCCCTCTCACCTTCTTACTGACGATGAAACACAGAAATTGCATCGGAATTAAATAGAAAAGTCACAATGCCGACTTAAGTACAAGAAGACTGACTCATCTTACTGACTATGTTTGAACCATTGCTGTGACACTAGTTGTAGATTTCGATGCTTCATTTCAGGTTTACTGTATCCCTTTGGCCGCCTTATTGACGATGAAACACAGAAATAGCATCGGAATGAAATACAAAAGGCACAATACCGACTTAAGTACAAGAAGACTGACTCGTCTTACTGACTATGATTTGAACCATTCCTGTGACACCATTTAGAGATTCCGATGCTTCACTTCAGGTTTACTGTATCCCTTGGACCTTCTTATTGACGATGAAATACAGAAATGGCATAGGAATTAAATACAAAAGGCACAATGCCGACTTAAGTAGAATATGACCGACCCTTCTTACTGTCTATGTTCTGAACCATTCATGTGACAAAAGTTCTAGATTCCGACGCTTCACTTCAGGTTTACTGTATCCCTCTGACCATCCTATTGACGATGAAACACAGAAATAGAATCGGAATTAAATACAAAAGGCACATTGCCGACTTAAGTACAAGAAGACTGACTCTTCTTATTGACTATGTTTTGAACCATATCTGTGACACTAGTTATAGATTCCGATGCTTCACTTCAGCTTTACTGTATCCCTTGGACCTTCTTATTGACGATGAAACACTGAAATAGCATCGGAATTAAATAGAAAAAGCACAATGCCGAATCAAGTACAAGAAGACTGACTCTTCTAACTGACTATGATTGGAACCATTCCTGTGACACTAGTTATAGATTCCGATGATTCACTTCATGTCTACTGTGTCCCTCTGACCTTCTTATTGAAGATGAAACACAGAAATAGCATCGGAATTAAATAGAAAAGGTACAATTCCGACTTATGTACAAGAAGACTTCCTCTTCCTACTGTCTATGTTTTGAACCATTCCTGTGACACTAGTTGTGGATTCCGATGCTTCACTTCAGGTTTACTGTATCCCTTGGACCTTCTTATTGACAATGAAACACAGAAATTGCATCAGAATTGAATACAAAAGGCACAATGCCGACTTATGCACAAGAAGACTGACTCTTCTTACTGACTATGATTTGAACCATTCCAGTGATACTAGTTGTAGTTTCCGATGCTTCACTTCATGTTTACTGTATCCCTCTGACGTTCTTATTAACGATGAAACACCGATATTGCATCGGAATTAAATAGAAAAGGCACAATGCCGACTTAAGTACAAGAAGATCGACTCTTCCAAATGTCTATGTTTTGAACCATTCGTGTGACACTAGTTATAGATTCCGATGCTTCACCTCAGGTTCACTGTATCCCTCTGACCTTCTTATTGACGATGAAACACAGAAATTGCATCGGAATTAAATAGAAAAGGCACAATGCCGTCTTAAGTACAAGCAGACTGACTATTCTTAGTGTCTATGTTTTGAACCATTCCTGTGACGCTAGTTATAGATTCCGATGCTTCACTTCAGGTTTACTGTATACCTTGGACGTTCTTATTGACGATGAAACACAGAAATTGCATCGGAATTAAATACAAAAGGCACAATGCCGACTTAAGTACAAGAAGACTGACTCTTCTTACTGACTATGTGTTGAACCATTCCTGTGACACTATTTGGAGATTCCGATGCTTCCCTTCAGGTTTACTTTATCCCTCTGACCTTCTTATTGTCGATTAAACACAGTAATTGCATTGGAATTAAATTGAAAAGGGCACAATGCCGACTTAAGTACAAGAAGACTGACTCTTCTTACTGTCTATGTTTTGAACCATTCCGGTGACACTAGTTATAGATTCCGATGCTCCACTTCAGGTTTACTGTATCTCTTGGACCTTCTTATTGACGATGAATCACAGAAGTTGCATCGGAATTAAATACAAAAGGCACAATGCCGACTTAAGTACAAGAAGACTGACTCTTCTTACCGACTATGATTTGAACCATTCCTGTGACACTAGTTATAGATTCCGATGCTTCACTTCATTTTTACTGTATCCTTCTGACCTTCTTATTGACGATGGACACAGAAATATCATCGGAAATAAATACAAAAGGCACAATACGGACTGAAGTACATGTAGACTGAATCTTCCTACTGTCTAAGTTAAGAACCATTCCCATGACACTAGTTATAGATTCCGATGCTTCATATCGGGTTTACTGTATCCCTTGGACCTTCTTAATGACGATGAAACACAGATAGTGCATCGGAATTAAATACAAAAGGCCCAATGCCAACTTAAGTACAAGAAGACTGACTCTTCCTATTGTGTATGTTTTGAACCATTCCTGTGACACTAGTTATAGATTCCGATGCTTCACTTCAGGGTTACTGTATCCCTCTGACCTTCTTTTTGACGATGAAACACAGAAATTGCATCGGAATTAAATAGAAAAGGCACAATGCCGACTTAACTACAGGGAGACTGACTCTTCTTACTGACTATATCTTGATCCATTCCTGTGACACTAGTTATAGATTCCGATGCTTCACTTCAGGTTTACTGTATCCCTTGGACCTTCTTATTGACGATAAAACACAGCAATTGCATCGGAATTAAATACAAAAGGGACAATGCCTACTTAAGTACAAGAAGACTGTTTCTTCTTACTGACTATGTTTTGAACCATTCCTGTGACACTAGTTGTATATTTCGATGCTTCACTTCAGGTTTACTGCATCCCTACGACCTTCTTATTGACGATGAAACACAGAAATTGCATCGGAACTAAATACAAAACGCACAAAGCCGACTTTTGTATAAGATGACTGACTCTTCCTACTGTCTATGTTTTGAACCATTCCTGTGACATTATTTATGGATTCCAATGCTTCACTTCAGGTTTACTGTATCCTTTGGATCTTCTTATTGGCGACGAAACACAGAAATTGCATCGGAAATAATTAGAAAAGGCACAATGCCGACTTAAGTACAAGAAGACTGACTCTTCTTACTGTCTATGTTTTGAACCATTCCTGTGACACTAGTTATAGATTCCGATGCTTCACCTCAGTTTCACTGAATCCATCTGACCTTCTTATTGACGATGAAACACAGAAATTGCATCGGAATTAAATAGAAAAGGCACAATGCCGTCTTAAGTACATGAAGACTGACTCTTCTTACTGACTATATCTTGAACCATTCCTGTGACACTAGTTATAGATTCCGATGCTTCACCTCAGTTTCACTGAATCCCTCTGACCTTCTTATTGACGATGAAACACAGAAATTGCATCGGAAATAAATACTAAAGGCACAATGCCGACTTAAGTACAAGAAGGCTGACTCTTCCTATTGTGTATGTTTTGAACCATTCCTGTGACACTAGTTATAGATTCCGATGCTTCACTTCAGGGTTACTGTATCCCTCTGACCTTCTTTTTGACGATGAAACACAGAAATTGCATCGGAATTAAATAGAAAAGGCACAATGCCGACTTAAGTACATGAAGACTGACTCTTCTTAATGACTATGTTTTTAACCACTCCTGTGACACTAGTTGTAGATTCGGATGCTTCACTTCAGGTTTACTGTATCCCTTGGACCTTCTTAGTGACGATGAAACACAGAAATTGCATCGGAATTAAATACAAAAGGCACAATGCCGACTTAAGTACAAGAAGACTGACTCTTCTTACTGTCTATGATTTGAACCATTCCTGTGACACTAGTTATAGATTCCGATGCTTCACTCCAGGTTTACTCTATTCCTTGGACCTTCTTATTAACGATGATACACATACATTGCATCGGAATTAAATACAAAAGGCACCATGCCGACTTAAGTACAAGTAGACTGACTCTTCCTACTGTCTATGTTTGGAACCATTCCTGTGACATTAGTTATAGATTCTGATGCTTCACTTCAGGTTTACTGAATCCCTTGGACCTTCTTATTGACGATGAAACACAAAAATTGCATCGGAATTAAATACAAAAGGCACAATGCCGACTTAAGTACAAGAAGACTGACTCTTCTTACTGTCTATGTTTTGAACCATTCCTGTGACACTAGTTATAGATTCCGACGCTTCACGTCAGGTTTACTGTATCCCTTGGACCTTCTTATTGATGACGGAACACAGAAATTGCATCGGAATTAAATAGAAAAGGCAAAATGCCGACTTATGTACAAGAAGACTGCCTCTTCCTACTGTCTATGTTTTGAACCATTCCTGTGACACTAGTTGTGGATTCCGATGCTTCACTTCAGGTTTACTGTATCCCTTGGACCTTCTTATTGACAATGAAACACAGAAATTGCATCGGAATTGAATACAAAAGGCACAATGCCGACTTATGTACAAGAAGACTGACTCTCCTTACTGACTATGATTTGAACCATTCCAGTGATACTAGTTGTAGTTTCCGATGCTTCACTTCATGTTTACTGTATCCCTCTGACCTTCTTATTATCGATGAAACACCGATATTGCATCGGAATTAAATAGAAAAGGCACAATGCCGACTTAAGTACAAGAAGATCGACTCTTCCAACTGTCTATGTTTTGAACCATTCCTGTGACACTAGTTATAGATTCCGATGCTTCACCTCAGGTTCACTGTATCCCTCTGACCTTCTTATTGACGATGAAACACAGAAATTGCATCGGAATTAAATAGAAAAGGCACAATGCCGTCTTAAGTACAAGCAGACTGACTCTTCTTAGTGTCTATGATTTGAACCATTCCTGTGACGCTAGTTACAGATTCCGATGCTTCACTTCAGGTTTACTGTATCCCTTGGACCTTCTTATTGACGATGAAACACAGAAATTGCATCGGAATTAAATACAAAAGGCACAATGCCGACTTAAGTAAAAGAAGACTGACTCTTCTTACTGACTATGTCTTGAACCATTCCTGTGACACTATTTGGAGATTCCGATGCTTCCCTTCAGGTTTACTTTATCCCTCTGACCTTCTTATTGTCGATTAAACACAGTAATTGCATCGGAATTAAATTGAAAAGGGCACAATGCCGACTTAAGTACAAGAAGACTGACTCTTCATACTGTCTATGTTTTGAACCATTCCGGTGACACTAGTTATAGATTCCGATGCTCCACTTCAGGTTTACTGTATCTATTGGACCTTCTTATTGACGATGAAACACAGAAGTTGCATCGGAATTAAATACAAAAGGCACAATGCCGACTTAAGTACAAGAAGACTGACTCTTCTTACCGACTATGATTTGAACCATTCCTGTGACACTAGTTATAGATTCCGATGCTTCACTTCATTTTTACTGTATCCTTCTGACCTTCTTATTGACGATGGACACAGAAATATCATCGGAAATAAATACAAAAGGCACAATACGGACTGAAGTACATGTAGACTGCATCTTCCTACTGTCTAAGTTAAGAACCATTCCCATGACACTAGTTATAGATTCCGATGCATCATATCGGGTTTACTGTATCCCTTGGACCTTCTTAATGACGATGAAACACAGATAGTGCATCGGAATTAAATACAAAAGGCCCAATGCCAACTTAAGTACAAGAAGACTGACTCTTCCTATTGTGTATGTTTTGAACCATTCCTGTGACACTAGTTATAGATTCCGATGCTTCACTTCAGGGTTACTGTATCCCTCTGACCTTCTTTTTGACGATGAAACACAGAAATTGCATCGGAATTAAATAGAAAAGGCACAATGCCGACTTAAGTACAGGAAGACTGACTCTTCTTACTGACTATATCTTGATCCATTCCTGTGACACTAGTTATAGATTCCGATGTTTCACTTCAGGTTTACTGTATCCCTTGGACCTTCTTATTGACGATAAAACACAGCAATTGCATCGGAATTAAATACAAAAGGGACAATGCCTACTTAAGTACAAGAAGACTGACTCTTCTTACTGACTATGTTTTGAACCATTCCTGTGACACTAGTTGTATATTTCGATGCTTCACTTCAGGTTTACTGCATCCCTAGGACCTTCTTATTGGCGATGAAACACAGAAATTGCATCGGAACTAAATACAAAAGGCACAATGCCGACTTATGTATAAGATGACTGACTCTTCCTACTGTCTATGTTTAGAACCATTCCTGAGACATTATTTATGGATTCCAATGACTCACTTCAGGTTTACTGTATCCTTTGGACCTTCTTATTGGCGACGAAACACAGAAATTGCATCGGAAATAATTAAAAAAGGCACAATGCCGACTTAAGTACAAGAAGACTGACTCTTCCTACTGTCTATGTTTTGAACCATTCCTGTGACACTAGTTATAGATTCCGATGCTTCACCTCAGTTTCACTGAATCCCTCTGACCTTCTTAATGACGATGAAACACAGAAATTGCATCGGAATTAAATAGAAAAGGCACAATGCCGTCTTAAGTACATGAAGACTGACTCTTCTTACTGACTATATCTTGAACCATACCTGTGACACTAGTTACAGATTCCGATGCTTCAACTCAGTTTCACTGAATCCCTCTGACCTTCTTATTGACGATGAAACACAGAAATTGCATCGGAATTAAATACTAAAGGCACAATGCCGACTTAAGTACAAGAAAGCTGACTCTTCCTATTGTGTATGTTTTGAACCATTCCTGTGACACTAGTTATAGATTCCGATGCTTCACTTCAGGGTTACTGTATCCCTCTGACCTTCTTTTTGACGATGAAACACAGAAATTGCATCGGAATTAAATAGAAAAGGCACAATGCCGACTTAAGTACATGAAGACTGACTCTTCTTAATGACTATGTTTTTAACCACTCCTGTGACACTAGTTGTAGATTCGGATGCTTCACTTCAGGTTTACTGTATCCCTTGGACCTTCTTAGTGACGATGAAACACAGAAATTGCATCGGAATTAAATACAAAAGGCACAATGCCGACTTAAGTGTAAGATGGCTGAATCTTCTTACTGTCTATGATTTGAACCATTCCTGTGACACTAGTTATAGATTCCGATGCTTCACTCCAGGTTTACTCTATACCTTGGACCTTCTTATTAACGATGATACACATCCATTGCATCGGAATTAAATACAAAAGGCACCATGCCGACTTAAGTACAAGAAGACTGACTCTTCCTACTGTCTATGTTTGGAACCATTCCTGTGACACTAGTTATAGATTCTGATGCTTCACTTCAGGTTTACTGAATCCCTTGGACCTTCTTATTGACGATGAAACACAAAAATTGCATCGGAATTAAATACAAAAGGCATAATGCCGACATAAGTACAAGAAGACTGACTCTTCTTACTGTCTATGTTTTGAACCATTCCTGTGACACTAGTTATAGATTCCGACGCTTCACGTCGGGTTTACTGTATCCCTCTCACCTTCTTACTGACGATGAAACACAGAAATTGCATCGGAATTAAATAGAAAAGTCACAATGCCGACTTAAGTACAAGAAGACTGACTCTTCTTACTGTCTATGTTTTGAACCATTCCTGTGACGCTAGTTATAGATTCCGATGCTTCACTTCAGGTTTACTGTATCCCTTGGACCTTCTTATTGATGACGGAACACAGAAATTGCATCGGAATTAAATAGAAAAGGCACAATGCCGACTTATGTACAAGAAGACTGCCTCTTCCAACTGTCTATGTTTTGAACCATTCCTGTGACACTAGTTGTGGATTTCGATGCTTCACTTCAGGTTTACTGTATCCGTTGGACCTTATTATTGACAATGAAACACAGAAATTGCATCGGAATTGAATACAAAAGGCACAATGCCGACTTATGTACAAGAAGACTGACTCTTCTTACTGACTATGATTTGAACCATTCCAGTGATACTAGTTGTAGTTTCCGATGCTTCACTTCATGTTTACTGTATCCCTCTGACGTTCTTATTAACGATGAAACACCGATATTGCATCGGAATTAAATAGAAAAGGCACAATGCCGACTTAAGTACAAGAAGATCGACTCTTCCAACTGTCTATGTTTTGAACCATTCCTGTGACACTAGTTATAGATTCCGATGCTTCACGTCAGGTTCACTGTATCCCTCTGACTTTCTTATTGACGATGAAACACAGAAATTGCATCGGAATTAAATAGAAAAGGCACAATGCCGTCTTAAGAACAAGCAGACTGACTCTTCTTAGTGTCTATGTTTTGAACCATTCCTGTGACGCTAGTTACAGATTCCGATGCTTCACTTCAGGTTTACTGTATCCCTTGGACCTTCTTATTGACGATGAAACACAGAAACTGCATCGGAATTAAATACAAAAGGCACAATGCCGACTTAAGTACAAGAAGACTGACTCTTCTTACTGCCTATGTGTTGAACCATTCCTGTGACACTATTTGGAGATTCCGATGCTTCCCTTCAGGTTTACTTTATCCCTCTGACCTTCTTATTGTCGATTAAACACAGTAATTGCATCGGAATTAAATTGAAAAGGGCACAATGCCGACTTAAGTACAAAAAGACTGACTCTTCTTACTGTCTATGTTTTGAACCATTCCGGTGACACTAGTTATAGATTGCGATGCTCCACTTCAGGTTTACTGTATCTCTTGGACCTTCTTATTGGCGATGAAACACAGAAATTGCATCGGAATTAAATACAAAAGGCACAATGCCGACTTAAGTAGAATATGACCGACCCTTCTTACTGTCTATGTTCTGAACCATTCATGTGACAAAAGTTCTAGATTCCGACGATTCACTTCAGGTTTACTGTATCCCTCTGACCATCCTATTGACGAAGAAACACAGAAATAGAATCGGAATTAAATACAAAAGGCACATTGCCGACTTAAGTACAAGAAGACTGACTCTTCTTATTGACTATGTTTTGAACCATATCTGTGACACTAGTTATAGATTCCGATGCTTCACTTCAGCTTTACTGTATCCCTTGGACCTTCTTATTGACAATGAAACACAGAAATTGCATCGGAATTAAATACAAAAGGCACAATGCCGACTTAAGTACAAGAAGACTGACTCTTCTTACTGACTATGTGTTGAACCATTCCTGTGAAACTATTTGGAGATTCCGATGCTTCCCTTCAGGTTTACTGCATCCCTAGTACCTTCTTATTGACGATGAAACACAGAAATTGCATCGGAACTAAATACAAAAGGCACAATGCCAACTTATGTATAAGATGACTGACTCTTCCTACTGTCTATGTTTTGAACCATTCTTGTGACATTATTTATGGATTCCAATGCTTCACTTCAGGTTTACGGTATCCTTTGGACATTCTTATTGGCGACGAAAAACAGAAATTGCATCGGAATTAATTAGAAAAGGCACAATGCCGACTTAAGTTCAAGAAGACTGACTCATCTTACTGTCTATGTTTTGAACCATTCCTGTGACACTAGTTATAAATTGCGATGCTTCACTTCAGATTTACTGTATCCCTTGGACCTTCTTATTGACGATTAAACACAGATATTGTCTCGGAATTAAATACAAAAGGCACAATGCCGACTTAAGTACAAGAAGACTGACTCTTCCTACTGTCTATGTTTGAACCATTCCATTGACACTAGTTATAGACTCCGATGCTTCACTTCAGGTTTACTGTTTCCCTTGGATCTTCGTATTGACCACTAAACAATGAAATTGCATCGGAATTAAATACAAAAGGCACAATGCCGACTTAAGTACATGAAGACTGACTCTTCTTACTGACTATGTTTTTAACCACTCCAGTGACACTACTTGTAGATTCGGATGCTTCACTTCAGGTTTACCGTATCCCTTGCACCTTTTTATTGGCGATGAAACACAGAAATTGCATTGGAATTAAATACAAAAGGCACAATGCCGACTTAAGTACAAGATGGCTGACCCTTCTTACTGTCTATGATTTGAACCATTCCTGTGACACTAGTTATAGATTCCGATGCTTCACTCCAGGTTTACTGTATACCTTGGACCTTCTTATTGACGATGAAACACAGAAATTGCATCGGAATTAAATACAAACGGCACAATGCCGACTTAAGGACAAGAAGACTGAATCTTCTTACTGCCTATTTTTTGAACCATTCCTGTGACACTAGTTATAGATTCCGATGCTTCACTTCAGGTTTACTGTATCCCTCAGACCTTCTTAATGACGATGAAACACAGAAAATGCATCGGAATTAAATACAAAAGGCACAATGCCGACTTAAGTGCAAGAAGACTGACTCTTCTTACTGTCTATGTTTTGAACCACTCCTGTGACACTAGTTATAGATTCCGATGCTTCACACCAGGTATACTGTATCCCTTGGACCTTCTTAATGACGATGAAACACCGAAATTAAAACGGAATTAAATAGAAA
The DNA here is from genome assembly GCF_023864345.2 of Schistocerca serialis cubense. Taxonomy (NCBI): domain Eukaryota; kingdom Metazoa; phylum Arthropoda; class Insecta; order Orthoptera; family Acrididae; genus Schistocerca; species Schistocerca serialis. The sequence goes on along the minus strand of NC_064639.1, from coordinate 3,679,379 downwards.
AGGCACAATGCCGACTTAGGTACAAGATGACTGACTCTTGTTACTGAGTATGTTTTAAACCATTCCTGTGACACTAGTTATGGATTCCGATGCTTCACTTCATTTTTACTGTATACCTTGGACCTTTTTATGAACGATGAAACACAGAAATTGCATCGGAATTAAATACAAAAGGCACAATGCCGACTTAATTACAAGAAGACTAACTCTTCTTACTGTCTATGTTTTGAACCATTCCTGTGACACTAGTTATAGATTCCGATGCTTCACCTCCGGTTATCTGTATCCCTCTCACCTTCTTATTGGCGATGAAACACAGAAATTGCATCGGAATTAAATAGAAAAGGCACAAAGCCGACTTAAGTACAAGAAGACTGACTCTTCTTACTGTCTATGTTTTGAACCATTCCTGTGACGCTAGTTACAGGTTCCGATGCTTCACTTCAGGTTTACTGTATCCCTTGGACATTCTTATTGGCGATGAAACACAGAAATTGCATCGCAATTAAATAGAAAAAGCACAATGCCGACATTAGTACAAGAAGACTGATTGTCCTTACTGACTATGTTATCAACCATTCCTGTGATTCTAGTTATAGATTCCGACGCTTCACGTCAGGTTTACTGTATCCCTCTCACCTTCTTACTGACGATGAAACACAGAAATTGCATCGGAATTAAATAGAAAAGTCACAATGCCGACTTAAGGACAAGAAGACTGACTCATCTTACTGACTATGTTTGAACCATTCCTGTGACACTAGTTGTAGATTTCGATGCTTCAATTCAGGTTTACTGTATCCCTTTGGCCTTCGTATTGACGATGAAACACAGAAATAGCATCGGAATGAAATACAAAAGGCACAATACCGACTTAAGTACAAGAAGACTGACTCGTCTTACTGACTATGATTTGAACCATTCCTGTGACACCATTTAGAGATTCCGATGCTTCACTTCAGGTTTACTGTATCCCTTGGACCTTCTAATTGACGATGAAATACAGAAATTGCATCGGAATTAAATACAAAAGGCACAATGCCGACTTAAGTAGAATATGACCGACCCTTCTTACTGTCTATGTTCTGAACCATTCATGTGATAAAAGTTCTAGATTCCGACGCTTCACTTCAGGTTTACTGTATCCCTCTGACCATCCTATTGACGATGAAACACAGAAATAGAATCGGAATTAAATACAAAAGGGACATTGCCGACTTAAGTACAAGAAGACTGACTCTTCTTATTGACTATGTTTTGAACCATATCTGTGACACTAGTTATAGATTCCGATGCTTCACTTCAGCTTTACTGTATCCCTTGGACCTTCTTATTGACGATGAAACACTGAAATAGCATAGGAATTAAATAGAAAAAGCACAATGCCGAATCAAGTACAAGAAGACTGACTCTTCTAACTGACTATGATTGGAACCATTCCTGTGACACTAGTTATAGATTCCGATGATTCACTTCAGGTCTACTGTGTCCCTCTGACTTTCTTATTGAAGATGAAACACAGAAATAGCATCGGAATTAAATACAAAATGCACAATGCTGACTTAAGTACAAGAAGACTGACTCTTCTTACTGTCTATGTTTTGAACCATTCCTGTGACGATAGTTATAGATTCCGATGCTTCACTTCAGGTTTACTGTATCCCTTGGACCTTCTTATTGATGACGGAACACAGAAATTGCATCGGAATTAAATAGAAAAGGTACAATGCCGACTTATGTACAAGAAGACTGCCTCTTCCTACTGTCTGTGTTTTGAACCATTCCTGTGACACTAGTTGTGGATTCCGATGCTTCACTTCAGGTTTACTGTATCCCTTGGACCTTCTTATTGACAATGAAACACAGAAATTTCATCGGAATTGAATACAAAAGGCACAATGCCGACTTATGTACAAGAAGACTGACTCTTCTTAGTGACTATGATTTGAACCATTCCAGTGATACTAGTTGTAGTTTCCGATGCTTCACTTCATGTTTACTGTATCCCTCTGAGCTTCTTATTAACGATGAAACACCGATATTGCATCGGAATTAAATAGAAAAGGCACAATGCCGACTTAAGTACAAGAAGATCGACTCTTCCAAATGTCTATGTTTTGAACCATTCCTGTGACACTAGTTATAGATTCCGATGCTTCACCTCAGGTTCACTGTATCCCTCTGACCTTCTTATTGACGATGAAACACAGAAATTGCATCGGAATTAAATACTAAAGGCACAATGCCGACTTAAGTACAAGTAAGCTGACTCTTCCTATTGTGTATGGTTTGAACCATTCCTGTGACACTAGTTATAGATTCCGATGCTTCACTTCAGGGTTACTGTATCCCTCTGACCTTCTTTTTGACGATGAAACACAGAAATTGCATCGGAATTAAATAGAAAAGGCACAATGCCGACTTAAGTACATGAAGACTGACTCTTCTTAATGACTATGTTTTTAACCACTCCTGTGACACTAGTTGTAGATTCGGATGCTTCACTTCATGTTTACTGTATCCCTCTGACGTTCTTATTAACGATGAAACACCGATATTGCATCGGAATTAAATAGAAAAGGCACAATGCCGACTTAAGTACAAGAAGATCGACTCTTCCAACTGTCTATGTTTTGAACCATTCCTGTGACACTAGTTATAGATTCCGATGCTTCCCTTCAGGTTTACTTTATCCCTCTGACCTTCTTATTGTCGATTAAACACAGTAATTGCATCGGAATTAAATTGAAAAGGGCACAATGCCGACTTAAGTACAAAAAGACTGACTCTTCTTACTGTCTATGTTTTGAACCATTCCGGTGACACTAGTTATAGATTCCGATGCTCCACTTTAGGTTTACTGTATCTCTTGGACCTTCTTATTGGCGATGAAACACAGAAATTGCATCGGAATTAAATACAAAAGGCACAATGCCGACTTAAGTAGAATATGACCGACCCTTCTTACTGTCTATGTTCTGAACCATTCATGTGACAAAAGTTCTAGATTCCGACGCTTCACTTCAGGTTTACTGTATCCCTCTGACCATCCTATTGACGAAGAAACACAGAAATAGAATCGGAATTAAATACAAAAGGCACATTGCCGACTTAAGTACAAGAAGACTGACTCTTCTTATTGACTATGTTTTGAACCATATCTGTGACACTAGTTATAGATTCCGATGCTTCACTTCAGCTTTACTGTATCCCTTGGACCTTCTTATTGACAATGAAACACAGAAATTGCATCGGAATTAAATACAAAAGGCACAATGCCGACTTAAGTACAAGAAGACTGACTCTTCTTACTGACTATGTGTTGAACCATTCCTGTGAAACTATTTGGAGATTCCGATGCTTCCCTTCAGATTTACTGCATCCCTAGTACCTTCTTATTGACGATGAAACACAGAAATTGCATCGGAACTAAATACAAAAGGCACAATGCCAACTTATGTATAAGATGACTGACTCTTCCTACTGTCTATGTTTTGAACCATTCTTGTGACATTATTTATGGATTCCAATGCTTCACTTCAGGTTTACGGTATCCTTTGGACATTCTTATTGGCGACGAAAAACAGAAATTGCATCGGAATTAATTAGAAAAGGCACAATGCCGACTTAAGTTCAAGAAGACTGACTCATCTTACTGTCTATGTTTTGAACCATTCCTGTGACACTAGTTATGGATTGCGATGCTTCACTTCAGATTTACTGTATCCCTTGGACCTTCTTATTGACGATTAAACACAGATATTGTCTCGGAATTAAATACAAAAGGCACAATGCCGACTTAAGTACAAGAAGACTGACTCTTCCTACTGTCTATGTTTGAACCATTCCATTGACACTAGTTATAGACTCCGATGCTTCACTTCAGGTTTACTGTTTCCCTTGGATCTTCTTATTGACCACTAAACAATGAAATTGCATCGGAATTAAATACAAAAGGCACAATGCCGACTTAAGTACATGAAGACTGACTCTTCTTACTTACTATGTTTTTAACCACTCCAGTGACACTACTTGTAGATTCGGATGCTTCACTTCAGGTTTACTGTATTCCTTGCACCTTTTTATTGGCGATGAAACACAGAAATTGCATTGGAATTAAATACAAATGGCACAATGCCGACTTAAGTACAAGATGGCTGACCCTTCTTACTGTCTATGATTTGAACCATTCCTGTGACACTAGTTATAGATTCCGATTCTTCACTCCAGGTTTACTGTATACCTTGGACCTTCTTATTGACGATGAAACACAGAAATTGCATCGGAATTAAATACAAACGGCACAATGCCGACTTAAGGACAAGAAGACTGAATCTTCTTACTGCCTATTTTTTGAACCATTCCTGTGACACTAGTTATAGATTCCGATGCTTCACTTCAGGTTTACTGTATCCCTCAGACCTTCTTAATGACGATGAAACACAGAAAATGCATCGGAATTAAATACAAAAGGCACAATGCCGACTTAAGTGCAAGAAGACTGACTCTTCTTACTGTCTATGTTTTGAACCACTCCTGTGACACTAGTTATAGATTCCGATGCTTCACACCAGGTATACTGTATCCCTTGGACCTTCTTAATGACGATGAAACACCGAAATTGCAACGGAATTAAATAGAAAAGGCACAATGCCGACTTAGTTACAAGAAGACTGACTCTTGTTACTGAGTATGTTTTAAACCATTCCTGTGACACTAGTTATGGATTCCGATGCTTCACTTCATTTTTACTGTATACCTTGGACCTTTTTATGAACGATGAAACACAGAAATTGCATCGGAATTAAATACAAAAGGCACAATGCCGACTTAATTACAAGAAGACTAACTCTCCTTACTGTCTATGTTTTGAACCATTCCTGTGACACTAGTTATAGATTCCGATGCTTCACCTCCGGTTATCTGTATCCCTCTCACCTTCTTATTGGCGATGAAACACAGAAATTGCATCGGAATTAAATAGAAAAGGCACAAAGCCGACTTAAGTACAAGAAGACTGACTCTTCTTACTGTCTATGTTTTGAACCATTCCTGTGACGCTAGTTACAGGTTCCGATGCTTCACTTCAGGTTTACTGTATCCCTTGGACATTCTTATTGGCGATGAAACACAGAAATTGCATCGCAATTAAATAGAAAAAGCACAATGCCGACATTAGTACAAGAAGACTGATTGTCCTTACTGACTATGTTATCAACCATTCCTGTGATTCTAGTTATAGATTCCGACGCTTCACGTCAGGTTTACTGTATCCCTCTCACCTTCTTACTGACGATGAAACACAGAAATTGCATCGGAATTAAATAGAAAAGTCACAATGCCGACTTAAGGACAAGAAGACTGACTCATCTTACTGACTATGTTTGAACCATTCCTGTGACACTAGTTGTAGATTTCGATGCTTCAATTCAGGTTTACTGTATCCCTTTGGCCTTCTTATTGACGATGAAACACAGAAATAGCATCGGAATGAAATACAAAAGGCACAATGCCGACTTAAGTAGAATATGACCGACCCTTCTTACTGTCTATGTTCTGAACCATTCATGTGATAAAAGTTCTAGATTCCGACGCTTCACTTCAGGTTTACTGTATCCCTCTGACCATCCTATTGACGATGAAACACAGAAATAGAATCGGAATTAAATACAAAAGGGACATTGCCGACTTAAGTACAAGAAGACTGACTCTTCTTATTGACTATGTTTTGAACCATATCTGTGACACTAGTTATAGATTCCGATGCTTCACTTCAGCTTTACTGTATCCCTTGGACCTTCTTATTGACGATGAATCACTGAAATAGCATCGGAATTAAATAGAAAAAGCACAATACCGAATCAAGTACAAGAAGACTGACTCTTCTAACTGACTATGATTGGAACCATTCCTGTGACACTAGTTATAGATTCCGATGATTCACTTCAGGTCTACTGTGTCCCTCTGACCTTCTTATTGAAGATGAAACACAGAAATAGCATCGGAATTAAATACAAAATGCACAATGCTGACTTAAGTACAAGAAGACTGACTCTTCTTACTGTCTATGTTTTGAACCATTCCTGTGACGATAGTTATAGATTCCGATGCTTCACTTCAGGTTTACTGTATCCCTTGGACCTTCTTATTGATGACGGAACACAGAAATTGCATCGGAATTAAATAGAAAAGGTACAATGCCGACTTATGTACAAGAAGACTGCCTCTTCCTACTGTCTATGTTTTGAACCATTCCTGTGACACTAGTTGTGGATTCCGATGCTTCACTTCAGGTTTACTGTATCCCTTGGACCTTCTTATTGACAATGAAACACAGAAATTGCATCGGAATTGAATACAAAAGGCACAATGCCGACTTATGTACAAGGAGACTGACTCTTCTTACTGACTATGATTTGAACCATTCCAGTGATACTAGTTGTAGTTTCCGATGCTTCACTTCATGTTTACTGTATCCCTCTGACCTTCTTATTAACGATGAAACACCGATATTGCATCGGAATTAAATAGAAAAGGCACAATGCCGACTTAAGTACAAGAAGATCGACTCTTCCAAATGTCTATGTTTTGATCCATTCCTGTGACACTAGTTATAGATTCCGATGCTTCACCTCAGGTTCACTGTATCCCTCTGACCATCTTATTGACGATGAAACACAGAAATTGCAACGGAATTAAATAGAAAAGGCACAACGCCGTCTTAAGTACAAGCAGACTGACTCTTCTTAGTGTCTATGTTTTGAACCATTCCTGTGACGCTAGTTATAGATTCCGATGCTTCACTTCAGGTTTACTGTATCCCTTGGACCTTCTTATTGACGATGAAACACAGAAATTGCATCGGAATTAAATACAAAAGGCACAATGCCAACTTAAGTACAAGAAGACTGACTCTTCCTATTGTGTATGTTTTGAACCATTCCTGTGACACTAGTTATAGATTCCGATGCTTCACTTCAGGGTTACTGTATCCCTCTGACCATCTTTTTGACGATGAAACACAGAAATTGCATCGGAATTAAATAGAAAAGGCACAATGCCGATTTAACTACAGGAAGACTGACTCTTCTTACTGACTATATCTTGATCCATTCCTGTGACACTAGTTATAGATTCCGATGCTTCACTTCAGGTTTACTGTATCCCTTGGACCTTCTTATTGACGATAAAACACAGCAATTGCATCGGAATTAAATACAAAAGGGACAATGCCTACTTCAGTACAAGAAGACTGACTCTTCTTACTGACTATGTTTTGAACCATTCCTGTGACACTAGTTGTATATTTCGATGCTTCACTTCAGGTTTACTGCATCCCTAGGACCTTCTTATTGACGATGAAACACAGAAATTGCATCGGAACTAAATACAAAACGCACAAAGCCGACTTATGTATAAGATGACTGACTCTTCCTACTGTCTATGTTTTGAATCATTCCTGTGACATTATTTATGGATTCCAATGCTTCACTTCAGGTTTACTGTATCCTTTGGACCTTCTTATTGTCGACGAAACACAGAAATTGCATCGGAAATAATTAGAAAAGGCACAATGCCGACTTAAGTACAAGGAGACTGACTCTTCTTACTGTCTATGTTTTGAACCATTCCTGTGACACTAGTTATAGATTCCGATGCTTCACCTCAGTTTCACTGAATCCCTCTGACCTTCTTATTGACGATGAAACACAGAAATTGCATCGGAATTAAATAGAAAAGGCACAATGCCGTCTTAAGTACATGAAGACTGACTCTTCTTACTGACTATATCTTGAACCATTCCTGTGACACTAGTTATAGATACCGATGCTTCACCTCAGTTTCACTGAATCCCTCTGACCTTCTTATTGACGATGAAACACAGAAATTGCATCGGAATTAAATACTAAAGGCACAATGCCGACTTAAGTACAAGAAGGCTGACTCTTCCTATTGTGTATGTTTTGAACCATTCCTGTGACACTAGTTGTAGTTTCCGATGCTTCACTTCATGTTTACTGTATCCCTCTGACCTTCTTATTAACGATGAAACACCGATATTGCATCGGAATTAATTAGAAAAGGCACAATGCCGACTTAAGTACAAGAAGATCGACTCTTCCAACTGTCTATGTTTTGAACCATTCCTGTGACACTAGTTATAGATTCCGATGCTTCACCTCAGGTTCACTGTATCCCTCTGACCTTCTTATTGAAGATGAAACACAGAAATAGCATCGGAATTAAATACAAAATGCACAATGCTGACTTAAGTACAAGAAGACTGACTCTTCTTACTGTCTATGTTTTGAACCATTCCTGTGACGATAGTTATAGATTCCGATGCTTCACTTCAGGTTTACTGTATCCCTTGGACCTTCTTATTGATGACGGAACACAGAAATTGCATCGGAATTAAATAGAAAAGGTACAATGCCGACTTATGTACAAGAAGACTGCCTCTTCCTACTGTCTATGTTTTGAACCATTCCTGTGACACTAGTTGTGGATTCCGATGCTTCACTTCAGGTTTACTGTATCCCTTGGACCTTCTTATTGACAATGAAACACAGAAATTGCATCGGAATTGAATACAAAAGGCACAATGCCGACTTATGTACAAGGAGACTGACTCTTCTTACTGACTATGATTTGAACCATTCCAGTGATACTAGTTGTAGTTTCCGATGCTTCACTTCATGTTTACTGTATCCCTCTGACCTTCTTATTAACGATGAAACACCGATATTGCATCGGAATTAAATAGAAAAGGCACAATGCCGACTTAAGTACAAGAAGATCGACTCTTCCAAATGTCTATGTTTTGAACCATTCCTGTGACACTAGTTATAGATTCCGATGCTTCACCTCAGGTTCACTGTATCCCTCTGACCATCTTATTGACGATGAAACACAGAAATTGCAACGGAATTAAATAGAAAAGGCACAACGCCGTCTTAAGTACAAGCAGACTGACTCTTCTTAGTGTCTATGTTTTGAACCATTCCTGTGACGCTAGTTATAGATTCCGATGCTTCACTTCAGGTTTACTGTATCCCTTGGACCTTCTTATTGACGATGAAACACAGAAATTGCATCGGAATTAAATACAAAAGGCACAATGCCAACTTAAGTACAAGAAGACTGACTCTTCCTATTGTGTATGTTTTGAACCATTCCTGTGACACTAGTTATAGATTCCGATGCTTCACTTCAGGGTTACTGTATCCCTCTGACCATCTTTTTGACGATGAAACACAGAAATTGCATCGGAATTAAATAGAAAAGGCACAATGCCGATTTAACTACAGGAAGACTGACTCTTCTTACTGACTATATCTTGATCCATTCCTGTGACACTAGTTATAGATTCCGATGCTTCACTTCAGGTTTACTGTATCCCTTGGACCTTCTTATTGACGATAAAACACAGCAATTGCATCGGAATTAAATACAAAAGGGACAATGCCTACTTCAGTACAAGAAGACTGACTCTTCTTACTGACTATGTTTTGAACCATTCCTGTGACACTAGTTGTATATTTCGATGCTTCACTTCAGGTTTACTGCATCCCTAGGACCTTCTTATTGACGATGAAACACAGAAATTGCATCGGAACTAAATACAAAACGCACAAAGCCGACTTATGTATAAGATGACTGACTCTTCCTACTGTCTATGTTTTGAACCATTCCTGTGACATTATTTATGGATTCCAATGCTTCACTTCAGGTTTACTGTATCCTTTGGACCTTCTTATTGTCGACGAAACACAGAAATTGCATCGGAAATAATTAGAAAAGGCACAATGCCGACTTAAGTACAAGGAGACTGACTCTTCTTACTGTCTATGTTTTGAACCATTCCTGTGACACTAGTTATAGATTCCGATGCTTCACCTCAGTTTCACTGAATCCCTCTGACCTTCTTATTGACGATGAAACACAGAAATTGCATCGGAATTAAATAGAAAAGGCACAATGCCGTCTTAAGTACATGAAGACTGACTCTTCTTACTGACTATACCTTGAACCATTCCTGTGACACTAGTTATAGATACCGATGCTTCACCTCAGTTTCACTGAATCCCTCTGACCTTCTTATTGACGATGAAACACAGAAATTGCATCGGAATTAAATACTAAAGGCACAATGCCGACTTAAGTACAAGAAGGCTGACTCTTCCTATTGTGTATGTTTTGAACCATTCCTGTGACACTAGTTGTAGTTTCCGATGCTTCACTTCATGTTTACTGTATCCCTCTGACCTTCTTATTAACGATGAAACACCGATATTGCATCGGAATTAATTAGAAAAGGCACAATGCCGACTTAAGTACAAGAAGATCGACTCTTCCAACTGTCTATGTTTTGAACCATTCCTGTGACACTAGTTATAGATTCCGATGCTTCACCTCAGGTTCACTGTATCCCTCTGACCTTCTTATTGACGATGAAACACAGAAATTGCATCGGAATTAAATAGAAAAGGCACAATGCCGTCTTATGTACAAGCAGACTGACTCTTCTTAGTGTCTATGTGTTGAACCATTCCTGTGACGCTAGTTACAGATTCCGATGCTTCACTTCAGGTTTACTGTATCCCTTGGACCTTCTTATTGACGATGAAACACAGAAATTGCATCGGAATTAAATACAAAAGGCACAATGCCGACTTAAGTACAAGAAGACTGACTCTTCTTACTGACTATGTGTTGAACCATTCCTGTGACACTATTTGGAGATTCCGATGCTTCCCTTCAGGTTTACTTTATCCCTCTGACCTTCTTATTGTCGATTAAACACAGTAATTGCATCGGAATTAAATTGAAAAGGGCACAATGCCGACTTAAGTACAGGAAGACTGACTCTTCTTACTGTCTATGTTTTGAACCATTCCGGTGACACTAGTTATAGATTCCGATGCTCCACTTCAGACTTACTGTATCTCTTGGACCTTCTTATTGACGATGAAACACAGAGGTTGCATCGGAATTAAATACAAAAGGCACAATGCCGACTTAAGTACAAGAAGACTGACTCTTCTTACCGACTATGATTTGAACCATTCCTGTGTCACTAGTTATAGATTCCGAAGCTTCACTTCATTTTTACTGTATCCTTCTGACCTTCTTATTGACGATGGACACAGAAATATCATCGGAAATAAATACAAATGGCACAATACGGACTGAAGTACATGTAGACTGAATCTTCCTACTGTCTAAGTTAAGAACCATTCCCATGACACTAGTTATAGATTCCGATGCTTCATATCGGGTTTACTGTATCCCTTGGACCTTCTTAATGACGATGAAACACAGATAGTGCATCGGAATTAAATACAAAAGGCCCAATGCCAACTTAAGTACAAGAAGACTGACTCTTCCTATTGTGTATGTTTTGAACCATTCCTGTGACACTAGTTATAGATTCCGATGCTTCACTTCAGGGTTACTGTATCCCTCTGACCTTTTTGACGATGAAACACAGAAATTGCATCGGAATTAAATAGAAAAGGCACAATGCCGACTTAAGTACAGGAAGACTGACTCTTCTTACTGACTATATCTTGATCCATTCCTGTGACACTAGTTATAGATTCCGATGCTTCACTTCAGGTTTACTGTATCCCTTGGACCTTCTTATTGACGATAAAACACAGCAATTGCATCGGAATTAAATACAAAAGGGACAATGCCTACTTAAGTACAAGAAGACTGACTCTTCTTACTGACTATGTTTTGAATCATTCCTGTGACACTAGTTGTATATTTCGATGCTTCACTTCAGGTTTACTGCATCCCTAGGACCTTCTTATTGACGATGAAACACAGAAATTGCATCGGAACTAAATACAAAAGGCACAATGCCGACTTATGTATAAGATGACTGACTCTTCCTACTGTCTATGTTTTGAACCATTCCTGTGACATTATCTATGGATTCCAATGCTTCACTTCAGGTTTACTGTATCCTTTGGACCTTCTTATTGGCGACGAAACACAGAAATTGCATCGGAAATAATTAGAAAAGGCACAATGCCGACTTAAGTACAAGAAGACTGACTCTTCTTACTGTCTATGTTTTGAACCATTCCTGTGACACTAGTTATAGATTCCGATGCTTCACCTCAGTTTCACTGAATCCCTCTGACCTTCTTATTGACGATGAAACACAGAAATTGCATCGGAATTAAATAGAAAAGGCACAATGCCGTCTTAAGTACATGAAGACTGACTCTTCTTACTGACTATATCTTGAACCATTCCTGTGACACTAGTTATAGATTCCGATGCTTCACCTCAGTTTCACTGAATCCCTCTGACCTTATTATTGACGATGAAACACAGAAATTGCATCGGAATTAAATAGTAAAGGCACAATGCCGACTTAAGTACAAGAAGGCTGACTTTTCCTATTGTGTATGTTTTGAACCATTCCTGTGACACTAGTTATAGATATCGATGCTTCACTTCAGGTTTACTGCATCCCTTGGACCTTCTTATTGACGATAAAACACAGCAATTGCATCGGGATTAAATACAAAAGGGACAATGCCTACTTAAGTACAAGAAGACTGACTCTTCATACTGTCTATGTTTTGAACCATTCCTGTGACGCTAGTTATAGATTCCGACGCTTCACTTCAGGTTTACTGTATCCCTTGGACCTTCTTATTGATGACTAAACACAGAAATTGCATCGGAATTAAATAGAAAAGGCACAATGCCGACTTATGTACAAGAAGACTGCCTCTTCCTACTGTCTATGTTTTGAACCATTCCTGTGACACTAGTTATGGGTTCCGATGCTTCTCTTTAGGTTTACTGTATCCCTTGGACCTTCTTATTGACAATGAAACACAGAAATTGCATCGGAATTGAATACAAAAGGCACAATGCCGACTTATGTACTAGAAGACTGACTATTCATACTGACTATATCTTGATCCATTCCTGTAACACTAGTTATAGATTCCGATGCTTCACTTCAGGTTTACTGTATCCCTTGGATCTTATTATTGACGATGAAACACAGAAATTGCATCGGAATTAAATACAAAAGGCACAATGCCGACTTAAGTACAAGAAGACTGACTCTTCTTACTGACTGTGATTTGAACCTATCCAGTCATACTAGTTGTAGATTCCGATGCTTCACTTCATGTTTACTGTATCCCTCTGACCTTCTTATTAACGATGAAACACCGATATTGCATCGGAATTAAATAGAAAAGGCACAATGACGTCTTAAGTACAAGAAGACCGACTCTTCCAACTGTCTATGTTTTGAACCATTCCTGTGACACTAGTTATAGGTTCCGTTGCTTCACCTCAGGTTCACTGTAAGCCTCTGACCTTCTTATTGACGATGAAACACAGATATTGCATCGGAATTAAATTGAAAAGGGCACAATGCTGACTTAAGTACAAGAAGACTGACTCTTCCTACTGTCTATGTTTTGAACCATTCCGGTGACACTAGTTATAGATTCCGATGCTCCACTTCAGGTTTACTGTATCTCTTGGACCTTCTTATTGACGATGAAACACAGAAGATGCATCGGAATTAAATACAAAAGGCACAATGCCGACTTAAGTACAAGAAGATTGACTCTTCTTACCGACTATGCTTTGAACCATTCCTGTGACACTAGTTATAGATTCCGATGCTTCACTTCAGGTTTACTGTATCCCTCTGACCTTCTTATTGACGATGAAACACAGAAATTGCATCGGAAATAAATACAAAAGGCACAATACGGACTGAAGTACATGTAGACTGAATCTTCCTACTGTCTAAGTTATGAACCATTCCCGTGACACTAGCTATAGATTCCGATGCTTCATATCAGGTTTACTGTATCCCGTGGACCTTCTTAATGACGATGAAACACAGATAGTGCATCGGAATTAAGTACAAAAGGCACAATGCCAACTTAAGTACAAGAAGACTGACTCTTCCTATTGTCTATGTTTTGAACCATTCCTGTGTAACTAGTTATAGATTCCGATGCTTCACTTCAGGTTTACTGTATCCCTCTGACCTTCTTTTTGACGATGAAACACAGAAATTGCATCGGAATTAAATAGAAAAGGCACAATGCCGACTTAAGTACAGGAAGACTGACTCTTCTTACTGACTATATCTTGATCCATTCCTGTGACACTAGTTATAGATTCCGATGCTTCACTTCAGGTTTACTGTATCCCTTGGACCTTCTTATTGACGATGAAACACAGCAATTGCATCGGAATTAAATACAAAAGGGACAATGCCTACTTAAGTACAAGAAGACTGACTCTTCTTACTGACTATGTTTTGAACCATTCCTGTGACACTAGTTGTATATTTCCATGCTTCACTTCAGGTTTACTGCATCCCTAGGACCTTCTTATTGACGATGAAACACAGAAATTGCATCGGAACTAAATACAAAAGGCAATGCCGATTTATGTATAAGATGACTGACTCTTCCTACTGTCTATGTTTTGAACCATTCCTGTGACATTATTTATGGATTCCAATGCTTCACTTCAGGTTTACTGTATCCTTTGGACCTTCTTATTGGCGACGAATCACACAAATTGCATCGGAATTAATTAGAAAAGGCACAATGCCGACTTAAGTACAAGCAGACTGACTCTTCTTGGTGTCTCTGATTTGAACCATTCCTGTGACGCTAGTTACAGATTCCGATGCTACACTTCAGGTTTACTTTATCCCTTGGACCTTCTTTTTGACGATGAAACACAGCAATTGCATCGGAATTAAATACAAAAGGCACAATGCCGACTTAAGTACAAGAAGACTGACTCTTCTTTCTGACTGTTTTGAACCATTCCTGTGACACTAGTTATAGATTCCGATGCTTCACTTCAGGTTTACTGTATCCCTCCGACCGTCTTATTGACTATGAAACACAGAAACTGCATCGGAAATAAATACAAAAGGCACAATGCCGACTTAAGTGCAAGAAAGCTGACTCTTCTTACTGTCTATGTTTTGAACCATTCCTGTGACACTAGTTATAGATTCCGACGCTTCACGTCAATTTTACTGTATCCCTCTCACCTTCTTACTGACGATGAAACACAGAAATTGCATCGGAATTAAATAGAAAAGTCACAATGCCGACTTAAGTACAAGAAGACTGACTTATCTTACTGACTATGTTTGAACCATTCCTGTGACACTAGTTATAGATTCCGATGCTTCACATCAGGTTTACTGTATCCCTTTGGCCATCTTATTGACAATGAAACACAGAAATAGCATCGGAATGAAATACAAAAGGCACAATACCGACTTAAGTACAAGAAGACTGACTCGTCATACTGGCTATGATTTGAACCATTCCTGTGACACCAGTTAGAGATTCCGATGCTTCATTTCAGGTTTATTGTATCCCTCTGACCTTCGTATTGACGATGAAACACAGTAATTGCATTGGACTTAATTTGAAAAGGGCACAATGCCGACTTAAGTACAAGAAGACTGACTCTTCTTACTGTCTATGTTTTGAACCATTCCTGTGACACTAGTTATAGATTCCGATGCTTCACTTCAGGTTTACTGTATCCCTTGGACCTTCTTATTGACAATGAAATACAGAAATTGCATCGGAATTAAATACAAAAGGCACAATGCCGACTTAAGTAGAAGATGACCGACCCTTCTTACTGTCTATGTTCTGAACCATTCATGTGACAAAAGTTCTAGATTCCGATGCTTCACTTCAGGTTTACTGTATCCCTCTGACCATCCTATTGACGATGAAACACAGAAATTGAATCGGAATTAAATACAAAAGGCACAATGCCGACTTAAGTACAAGAAGACTGACTCTTCTTACTGACTATGTTTTGAACCATATCTGTGACACTAGTTATAGATTCCGATGCTTCACTTCAGCTTTACTGTATCCCTTGGACCTTCTTATTGACGATGAAACACTGAAATAGCATCGGAATTAAATAGAAAAGGCACAATGCCGAATCAAGTACAAGAAGACTGACTCTTCTAACTGACTATAATTGGAACCATTCCTGTGACACTAGTTATAGATTCCGATGATTCACTTCAGGTCTACTGTGTCCCTCTGACCTTCTTATTGAAGATGAAACACAGAAATAGCATCGGAATTAAATACAAAAGGCACAATGCTGACTTAAATACAAGAAAACTGACTCTTCTTACTGACTATGTTTTGAACCATTCCTGTGACACTAGTTATAGATTCCGATGCTTCACTTCAGGTTTACTGTATCCCTTGGACGTTCTTATTGACGATGAAACACAGAAATTGCATCGGAATTAAATACAAAAGGCAAAATGCCTACTTAAGTACAAGAAAACTGACTCTTCTTACTGTCTATATTTTGAACCATTCCTGTGACGCTAGTTATAGATTCCGATGCTTCACTTCAGGTTTACTGTATCCCTTGGACCTTCTTATTGATGACGAAACACAGAAATTGCATCGGAATTAAATAGAAAAGGCATAATGCCGACTTATGTACAAGAAGACTGCCGCTTCCTACTGTCTATGTTTTGAACCATTCCTGTGACACTAGTTATGGATTCCGATGCTTCTCTTTAGGTTTACTGTATCCCTTGGACCTTCGTATTGACAATGAAACACAGAAATTGCATCGGAATTGAATACAAAAGGCACAATGCCGACTTATGTACAAGAAGACTGACTCTTCATACTGACTATATCTTGATCCATTCCTGTAACACTAGTTATAGATTCCGATGCTTCACTTCAGGTTTACTGTATCCCTTGGATCTTATTATTGACGATGAAACACAGAAATTGCATCGGAATTAAATACAAAAGGCACAATGCCGACTTAAGTTCAAGAAGACTGACTCTTCTTACTGACTGTGATTTGAACCATTCCAGTGATACTAGTTGTAGATTCCGATGCTTCACTTCATGTTTACTGTATCCCTTGGACCTTCTTATTGACGATGAAATACAGCAATTGCATCGGAATTAAATACAAAAGGGACAATGCCTACTTAAGTACAAGAAGACTGACTCTTCTTACTGACTATGTTTTGAACCATTCCTGTGACACTAGTTGTATATTTCCATGCTTTACTTCAGGTTTACTGCATCATTAGGACCTTCTTATTGACGATGAAACACAGAAATTGCATCGGAACTAAATACAAAAGGCAATGCCGATTTATGTATAAGATGACGGACTCTTCCTACTGTCTATGTTTGAACCATTCCTGTGACATTATTTATGGATTCCAATGCTTCACTTCAGGTTTACTGTATCCTTTGGACCTTCTTATTGGCGACGAATCACACAAATTTCATCGGAATTAATTATAAAAGGCACAATGCCTACTTAAGTACAAGAAGACTGACTCTTCTTACTGTCTATGTTTTGAACCATTCCTGTGACACTAGTTCTAGATTCCGATGCTTCACCTCAGGTTCACTGAATCCCTCTGACCTTCTTATTGACGATGAAACACAGAAATTGCATCGGAATTAAATAGAAAAGGCACAATGCCGTCTTAAGTACAAGCAGACTGACTCTTCTTGGTGTCTCTGATTTGAACCATTCCTGTGACGCTAGTTACAGATTCCGATGCTACACTTCAGGTTTACTTTATCCCTTGGACCTTCTTTATGACTATGAAACACAGAAATTGCATCGGAATTAAATACAAAAGGCACAATGCCGACTTAAGTACAAGAAGACTGACTCTTCTTTCTGACTGTTTTGAACCATTCCTGTGACACTAGTTATAGATTCCGATGCTTCACTTCAGGTTTACTGTATCCCTCCGACCTTCTTATTGACTATGAAACACAGAAACTGCAGCGGAATTAAATACAAAAGGCACAATGCCGACTTAAAGACAAGAAGACTGAATCTTCTTACTGCCTATGCTTTGAACCATTCCTGTGTCACTAGTTATAGACTCCGATGCATCACTTCAGGTTTACTGTATCCCTCTGACCTTCTTATTGAAGATGAAACACAGAAAATGCATCGGAATTAAATGAAAAAAGCACAATGCCGACTTAAGTGCAAGAAGACTGACTCTTCTTACTGTCTATGTTTTGAACCATTCCTGTGACACTAGTTATAGATTCCGATGCTTCACACCAGGTATACTTTATCATTTGGACCTTCTTAATGACGATGAAACACCGAAATTGCAACGGAATTAAATAGAAAAGGCATAATGCCGACTTAGGTACATGAAGACTGACTCTTGTTACTGACTATGTTTTGAACCATTGCTGTGACACTAGTTATGGATTCCGATGCTTCACTTCATTTTTACTGTATACCTTGGACCTTCTTATTAACGATGAAACACAGAAATTGCATCGGAATTAAATACAAAAGGCACAATGCCGATTTAAGGACAAGATGACTAACTCTTCTTACTTACTATGCTTTGAACCATTCCAGTGACACTAGTTATAGATTCCGATGCTTCACTTCATGTTCACTGTATCCCTCTAACCCTCTTATTGACGATGAAACACAGAAATTGCATCGGAATTAAATAGAAAAGGCACAATGCCGGCTTAAGTACAAGAAGACTGACTCTTCGTACTATCTATGTTTTGAACCTTTCCTGTGACACTAGTTATAGATTCCGATGCTTCACTTCAGGTTTACTGTATCCCTCTGACCTTCTTTTTGACGATGAAACACAGAAATTGCATCGGAAATGAATAGAAAAGGCACAATGCCGACTTAAGTACAAGAAGACTGACTCTTCTTACTGACCATATTTTGATCCATCCCTGTGACACTAGTTATAGATTCCGATGCTTCACTTCAGGTTTACTGTATCCCTTGGACCTTCTTATTGACGATGAAACACAGAGATTGCATCGGAATTAAATACAAAAGGTACAATGCCTACTGAAGTACAAGAAGACTGACTGTTCTTACTGACTATGCTTTGAACCATTCCTGTGACACTAGTTGTAGATTCCGATGCTTCTTTTCAGGTTCACTGTATTCCTAGGACCTTCTTATTGACGATGAAACACAGCAATTGCATCGGAATTAAATACAAAAGGCACAATGCCGACTTAAATACAAGAAGACTGACTCTTCTTACTGACTGCTTAGAACCATTCCTGTGACACTAGTTATTGATTCCGATGCTTCACTTCAGGTTTACCGTATCCCTCTGACCTTCTTATTGATGATGAAACACAGAAAATGCATCGGAATTAAATACAAAAGGCACAATGCCGACTTAAGGACAAAAAGACTGACTCTTCATACTGACTCTGTTTTGAACCATTCCGGTGACACTAGTTATAGATTCCGATGCTTCACTTCATGTTCACTGTATCCCTCTGACACTCTTATTGACGGTGAAACACAGAAATTGCATCGGAATTAAATAGAAAGGGCACAATGCCGACTTAAGTACAAGAAGACTGACTCTTCCTTCTGACTGTTTTGAACCATTCCTGTGACACTAGTTATAGATTCCGATGCTTCACTTCAGGTTCACTGTATCCCTCCGACCTTCTTATTGACTATGAAACACAGAAACTGCATCGGAATTAAATACAAAATGCACAATGCCGACTTAAGTGCAAGAAAGCTGACTCTTCTTACTGTCTATGTTTTGAACCATTCGTGTGACACTAGTTATAGTTTCCGATGCCTCTCTCCAGGTTTACTGTATACCTTGGACCTTCTTATTGACGATGAAACACAGAAATTGCATCGAAACTAAATACAAAAGGCACAATGCCGACGTAAGGAGAACAAGACTGAATCTTCTTACTGCCTATGTTTTGAACCATTCGTGTGTCACTAGTTATGGATTCCGATGCTTCACTTCAGGTTTACTGTATCCCTTGGACCTTCTTATTGACGATTAAACACCGATATTGCCTCGGAATTAAATACAAAAGGCACAATGCCGACTTAAGTACAAGAAGACTGACTCTTCCTACTGTCTATGTTTGAACCATTCCATTGACACTAGTTATAGACTCCGATGCTTCACTTCATGTTTACTGTTTCCCTTGGACCTTCTTATTGACGACTAATCAATGAAATTGCATCGGAATTAAATACAAAAGGCACAATGCCGACTTAAGTATATGAAGACTGACTCTTCTTACTGACTATGCTTTTAACCACTCCTGTGACACTAGTTGTAGATTCGGATGCTTCACTTCAGGTTTACTGTATCCCTTGGACCTTCTTAGTGACGATGAAACACAGAAATTGCATCGGAATTAAATACAAAAGGCACAATGCCAACTTAAGTACAACCAGACTGACTCTTCCTACTGTCTATGCTTCGAAACATTCCTGTGACACTAGTAATAGATTCCGATGCTTCACTTCAGGGTTACTGTATCCCTCTGACCTTCTTTTTGACGATGAAACACAGAAATTGCATCGGAAATGAATAGAAAAGGCACAATGCCGACTTAAGTACAAGAAGACTGACTCTTCTTACTGACCATATCTTGATCCATCCCTGTGACACTAGTTATAGATTCCGATACTTCACTTCAGGTTTACTGTATCCCTTGGACCTTCTTATTGACGATGAAACACAGAGATTGCATCGGAATTAAATACAAAAGGTACAATGCCTACTGAAGTACAAGAAGACTGACTGTTCTTACTGACTATGCTTTGAACCATTCCTGTGACACTAGTTGTAGATTCCGATGCTTCTTTTCAGGTTCACTGTATCCCTAGGACCTTCTTATTGACGATGAAACACAGCAATTGCATCGGAATTAAATACAAAAGGCACAATGCCGACTTAAGTACAAGTAGACTGACTCTTCTTACTGACTGCTTAGAACCTTTCCTGTGACACTAGTTATTGATTCCGATGCTTCACTTCAGGTTTACTGTATCCCTCTGACCTTCTTATTGATGATGAAACACAGAAAATGCATCGGAATTAAATACAAAAGGCACAATGCCGACTTAAGGACATAAAGACTGACTCTTCATACTGACTATGTTTTGAACCATTCCGGTGACACTAGTTATAGATTCCGATGCTTCACTTCATGTTCACTGTATCCCTCTGACACTCTTATTGACGGTGAAACACAGAAATTGCATCGGAATTAAATAGAAGAGGCACAATGCCGACTTAAGTACAAGATGCCTGACTCTTCTTACTGTCTATGTTATAACCATTCCAGTGACACTAGTTATAGATTCCGATGCTTCACTTCAGGTTTACTGTATCCCTTGGACCTTATTAATGACGATGAAACACAGACAGTGCATCGGAATTAAGTACAAAGTCACAATGCCAACTTAAGTACAAGAAGACTGACTCTTCCCACTGTCTATGATTTGAACCATTCCTGTGACATTAGTTATGGATTCCGATGCTTCACTTCAGGTTTACTGTATCCTTTGGGTCTTCTTATTGGCGACGAAACACAGAAATTGCATCGGAATTAAATAGAATAGGCACAATGCCGACTTAAGTACAAGAAGACTGACTCTTCTTACTGTCTATGTTTGAACCATTCCTGTGACACTAGTTATAGATTCCGATGCTTCACTTCAGGTTTACTGTATCCCTCTGACCTTCTTATTGACGATGAAACACAGAAATTGCATCGGAAATAAATACAAAAGGCACAATACCGACTTTAGTACATGTAGACTGAATCTTCCTACTGTCTATGTTTTGAACCATTCCTGTGACACTAGTTATAGATTCCGATGCTACATTTCAGGTTTACTGTATAGCTTCGACCTTCTTAATGACGATGAAACACAGATGGTGCATCGGAATTAAATACAAAAGTCACAATGCCAACTTAAGTACAAGAAGACTGACTCTTCCTACTGTCTATGCTTTGAACCATTCCTGTGACACTAGTTATAGATTCCGATGCTTCACTTCAGGTTTACTGTATCCCTCTGAGCTTCTTTTTGACGATGAAACACAGAAATTGCATCTGAAATAAATAGAAAACGCACAATGCCGACTTAGGTACAAGAAGACTGACTCTTCTTACTGACCATATCTTGATCCATTCCTGTGACACTAGTTATTAATTCCGATGCTTCACTTCAGGTTTACTGTAAACCCTTGGACCTTCTTATTGACGATGAAACACAGAAATTGCATCGGAATTAAATACAAAACGTACAATGCCTACTTAAGTACAAGAAGACTGACTCTTCTTACTGACTATGCTTTGACCCATTCCTGTGACACTAATTGTATATTCCGATGCTTCACTTCAGGTTTACTGTATCCCTAGGACCTTCTTATTGACGATGAAACACAGAAATTGCATCGGAATTAAATACAAAAGACACAATGCCGACTTAAGTACAAGAAGACTGACTCTTCTTACTGACTGCTTTGAAACGTTCCTGTGACGCTAGTCATAAATTCCGATGCTTCACTTCAGGTTTACTGTATCCCACTGACCTTCTTTTTGACGATGAAACACAGAAATTGCATCTGAATTAAATAGAAAACGCACAATGCCGACTTAGGTACAAGAAGACAGACTCTTCTTACTGACCATATCGTGATCCATTCCTGTG
This sequence comes from Schistocerca serialis cubense, assembly GCF_023864345.2. Classification (NCBI taxonomy): domain Eukaryota; kingdom Metazoa; phylum Arthropoda; class Insecta; order Orthoptera; family Acrididae; genus Schistocerca; species Schistocerca serialis. Next base: position 3,656,801 of record NC_064639.1, on the reverse strand, counting down.
ACACTAGTTATTGATTCCGAAGCTTCACTTCAGGTTTACTGTATCCCTTGGACCTTCTTATTGACGATGAAACACAGAAATTGCATTGGAATTAAATACAAAAGGTACAATGCCTACTTAAGTACAAGAAGACTGACACTTCTTACGGACGATGCTTTGAACCATTCCTGTGACACTAGTTGTAGATTCCGATGCTTCACTTCAGGTTTACTGTATCCCTTGGACCTTCTAATTGACGATGAACCACAGAAATTGCATCGGAACTAAATACAAAAGGTACAATGCCTACTTAAGTATAAGAAGACTGACTCTTCTCACTGTCTATGATTTGAACCATTCCTGTGACATTAGTTTTGGATTCCGATGCTTCACTTCAGGGTTACTGTATCCTTTGGGTCTTCTTATTGGCGACGAAACACAGAAATTGCGTCTGAATTAAATAGAAAAAGCCCAATGCGGACTTAAGTACAAGAAGACTGACTCTTCCTACGGTCTATGATTTGAACCATTCCTGTGACACTAGTTATAGATTCCGATGCCTCACTTCAGGTTTACTGTATCCCTCTGACCCTCTTATTGACGATGAAACACAGAAATTGCATCGGAATTAAATAGAATAGGCACAATGGCGACTTAAGTACAAGAAGACTGACTCTTCTTACTGTCTATGGTTGAACCATTCCTGTGACACTAGTTATAGATTCCGATGCTCCACTTCAGGTTTACTGTATCTCTTGGACATTTTTATTGACGATGAAACGCAGAAATTGCATCGAAATTAAATACAAAAGGCACATTGCCGACTTAAGTACAAGAAGACTGACTCTTCTTACTGACTATGCTTTGAACCAACCCTGTGACACTAGTTGAAGATTCCGATGCTTCACTTCAGGTTTACTGTATCCCTCTGACCCTCTTATTGACGATGAAACACAGAAATTGCATCGGAATTAAATAGAATAGGCACAATGCCGACTTAAGTACAAGAAGACTGACTCTTCTTACTGTCTATGTTTGAACCATTCCTGTGACACTAGTTACAGATTCCGATGCTTCACTTCAGGTTTACTATATCCCTCTGACCTTCTTATTGACGATGAAACACAGAAATTGCATCGGAAATAAATACAAAAGGCACAATACCGACTTTAGTACATGTAGACTGAATCTTCCTACTGTCTATGTTTTGAACCATTCCTGTGACACTAGTTATAGATTCCGATGCTACATTTCAGGTTTACTGTATCCCTTGGACCTTCTTATTGACGATGAAACACAGAAATTGCATCGGAATTAAATAGAAAAGACACAATGCCGACTTAAGTACAAGAAGACTGACTCTTCTTACTGACTGCTTTGAACCTTTCCTGTGACACTAGTTATTGATTCCGATGCTTCACTTCAGGTTTACTGTATCCCTCTGACCTTCTTATTGAAAATGAAACACAGAAAATGGATCGGAATTAAATACAAAAGGCACAATGCCGACTTAAGGACATAAAGACTGACTCTTCATACTGACTATGTTTTGAACCATTCCGGTGACACTAGTTATAGATTCCGATGCTTCACTTTATGTTCACTGTATCCCTCTGACACTCTTATTGACGGTGAAACACAGAAATTGCATCGGAATTAAATAGAAGAGGCACAATGCCGACTTAAGTACAAGAAGCCTGACTCTTCTTACTGTCTATGTTATAACCATTCCAGTGACACTAGTTATAGATTCCGATGCTTCACTTCAGGTTTACTGTATCCCTTGGACCTTATTAATGACGATGAATCACAGACAGTGCATCGGAATTAAGTACAAAGTCACAATGCCAACTTAAGTACAAGAAGACTGACTCTTCCCACTGTCTATGATTTGAACCATTCCTGTGACATTAGTTATGGATTCCGATGCTTCACTTCAGGTTTACTGTATCCTTTGGGTCTTCTTATTGGCGACGAAACACAGAAAATGCATCGGAATTAAATAGAATAGGCAAAATGCCGACTTAAGTACAAGAAGACTGACTCTTCTTACTGTCTATGTTTGAACCATTCCTGTGACACTAGTTATAGATTCCGATGCTTCACTTCAGGTTTACTGTATCCCTTGGACCTTCTTATTGACGATGAAACACAGAAATTGCATCGGAATTAAATACAAAAGGTACAATGCCTACTTAAGTACAAGAAGACTGACACTTCTTACGGACTATGCTTTGAACCATTCCTGTGACACTAGTTGATGATTCCGATGCTTCACTTCAGGTTTACTGTATCCCTCTGACCCTCTTATTGACGATGAAACACAGAAATTGCATCGGAATTAAATAGAATAGGCACAATGCCGACTTAAGTACAAGAAGACTGACTCTTCTTATTGTATATGTTTGAACCATTCCTGTGACACTAGTTATAGATTCCGATGCTTCACTTCAGGTTTACTGTATCCCTCTGACCTTCTTATTGACGATGAAACACAGAAATTGCATCGGAAATAAATACAAAAGGCACAATACCGACTTTAGTACATGTAGACTGAATCTTCCTACTGTCTATGTTTTGAACCATTCCTGTGACACTAGTTATAGATTCCGATGCTACATTTCAGGTTTACTGTATAGCTTCGACCTTCTTAATGACGATGAAACACAGATAGTGCATCGGAATTAAATACAAAAGTCACAATGCCAACTTAAGTACAAGAAGACTGACTCTTCCTACTGTCTATGCTTTGAACCATTCCTGTGACACTAGTTATAGATTCCGATGCTTCACTTCAGGTTTACTGTATCCCTCTGACCTTCTTTTTGACGATGAAACACAGAAATTGCATCTGAAATAAATAGAAAACGCACAATGCCGACTTAGGTACAAGAAGACTGACTCTTCTTACTGACCATATCTTGATCCATTCCTATGACACTAGTTATTGATTCCGATGCTTCACTTCAGGTTTACTGTATCCCTTGGACCTTCTTATTGACGATGAAACACAGAAATTGCATCGGAATTAAATACAAAAGGCAAAATGCCTACTTAAGTACAAGAAAACTGACTCTTCTTACTGTCTATATTTTGAACCATTCCTGTGACGCTAGTTATAGATTCCGATGCTTCACTTCAGGTTTACTGTATCCCTTGGACCTTCTTATTGATGACGAAACACAGAAATTGCATCGGAATTAAATAGAAAAGGCATAATGCCGACTTATGTACAAGAAGACTGCCGCTTCCTACTGTCTATGTTTTGAACCATTCCTGTGACACTAGTTATGGATTCCGATGCTTCTCTTTAGGTTTACTGTATCCCTTGGACCTTCGTATTGACAATGAAACACAGAAATTGCATCGGAATTGAATACAAAAGGCACAATGCCGACTTATGTACAAGAAGACTGACTCTTCATACTGACTATATCTTGATCCATTCCTGTAACACTAGTTATAGATTCCGATGCTTCACTTCAGGTTTACTGTATCCCTTGGATCTTATTATTGACGATGAAACACAGAAATTGCATCGGAATTAAATACAAAAGGCACAATGCCGACTTAAGTTCAAGAAGACTGACTCTTCTTACTGACTGTGATTTGAACCATTCCAGTGATACTAGTTGTAGATTCCGATGCTTCACTTCATGTTTACTGTATCCCTTGGACCTTCTTATTGACGATGAAATACAGCAATTGCATCGGAATTAAATACAAAAGGGACAATGCCTACTTAAGTACAAGAAGACTGACTCTTCTTACTGACTATGTTTTGAACCATTCCTGTGACACTAGTTGTATATTTCCATGCTTTACTTCAGGTTTACTGCATCATTAGGACCTTCTTATTGACGATGAAACACAGAAATTGCATCGGAACTAAATACAAAAGGCAATGCCGATTTATGTATAAGATGACGGACTCTTCCTACTGTCTATGTTTGAACCATTCCTGTGACATTATTTATGGATTCCAATGCTTCACTTCAGGTTTACTGTATCCTTTGGACCTTCTTATTGGCGACGAATCACACAAATTTCATCGGAATTAATTATAAAAGGCACAATGCCTACTTAAGTACAAGAAGACTGACTCTTCTTACTGTCTATGTTTTGAACCATTCCTGTGACACTAGTTCTAGATTCCGATGCTTCACCTCAGGTTCACTGAATCCCTCTGACCTTCTTATTGACGATGAAACACAGAAATTGCATCGGAATTAAATAGAAAAGGCACAATGCCGTCTTAAGTACAAGCAGACTGACTCTTCTTGGTGTCTCTGATTTTAACCATTCCTGTGACGCTAGTTACAGATTCCGATGCTACACTTCAGGTTTACTTTATCCCTTGGACCTTCTTTTTGACTATGAAACACAGAAATTGCATCGGAATTAAATACAAAAGGCACAATGCCGACTTAAGTACAAGAAGACTGACTCTTCTTTCTGACTGTTTTGAACCATTCCTGTGACACTAGTTATAGATTCCGATGCTTCACTTCAGGTTTACTGTATCCCTCCGACCTTCTTATTGACTATGAAACACAGAAACTGCAGCGGAATTAAATACAAAAGGCACAATGCCGACTTAAAGACAAGAAGACTGAATCTTCTTACTGCCTATGCTTTGAACCATTCCTGTGTCACTAGTTATAGACTCCGATGCATCACTTCAGGTTTACTGTATCCCTCTGACCTTCTTATTGAAGATGAAACACAGAAAATGCATCGGAATTAAATGAAAAAAGCACAATGCCGACTTAAGTGCAAGAAGACTGACTCTTCTTACTGTCTATGTTTTGAACCATTCCTGTGACACTAGTTATAGATTCCGATGCTTCACACCAGGTATACTTTATCATTTGGACCTTCTTAATGACGATGAAACACCGAAATTGCAACGGAATTAAATAGAAAAGGCATAATGCCGACTTAGGTACATGAAGACTGACTCTTGTTACTGACTATGTTTTGAACCATTGCTGTGACACTAGTTATGGATTCCGATGCTTCACTTCATTTTTACTGTATACCTTGGACCTTCTTATTAACGATGAAACACAGAAATTGCATCGGAATTAAATACAAAAGGCACAATGCCGATTTAAGGACAAGATGACTAACTCTTCTTACTTACTATGCTTTGAACCATTCCAGTGACACTAGTTATAGATTCCGATGCTTCACTTCATGTTCACTGTATCCCTCTAACCCTCTTATTGACGATGAAACACAGAAATTGCATCGGAATTAAATAGAAAAGGCACAATGCCGGCTTAAGTACAAGAAGACTGACTCTTCGTACTATCTATGTTTTGAACCTTTCCTGTGACACTAGTTATAGATTCCGATGCTTCACTTCAGGTTTACTGTATCCCTCTGACCTTCTTTTTGACGATGAAACACAGAAATTGCATCGGAAATGAATAGAAAAGGCACAATGCCGACTTAAGTACAAGAAGACTGACTCTTCTTACTGACCATATTTTGATCCATCCCTGTGACACTAGTTATAGATTCCGATGCTTCACTTCAGGTTTACTGTATCCCTTGGACCTTCTTATTGACGATGAAACACAGAGATTGCATCGGAATTAAATACAAAAGGTACAATGCCTACTGAAGTACAAGAAGACTGACTGTTCTTACTGACTATGCTTTGAACCATTCCTGTGACACTAGTTGTAGATTCCGATGCTTCTTTTCAGGTTCACTGTATTCCTAGGACCTTCTTATTGACGATGAAACACAGCAATTGCATCGGAATTAAATACAAAAGGCACAATGCCGACTTAAATACAAGAAGACTGACTCTTCTTACTGACTGCTTAGAACCATTCCTGTGACACTAGTTATTGATTCCGATGCTTCACTTCAGGTTTACCGTATCCCTCTGACCTTCTTATTGATGATGAAACACAGAAAATGCATCGGAATTAAATACAAAAGGCACAATGCCGACTTAAGGACAAAAAGACTGACTCTTCATACTGACTCTGTTTTGAACCATTCCGGTGACACTAGTTATAGATTCCGATGCTTCACTTCATGTTCACTGTATCCCTCTGACACTCTTATTGACGGTGAAACACAGAAATTGCATCGGAATTAAATAGAAAGGGCACAATGCCGACTTAAGTACAAGAAGACTGACTCTTCTTTCTGACTGTTTTGAACCATTCCTGTGACACTAGTTATAGATTCCGATGCTTCACTTCAGGTTTACTGTATCCCTCCGACCTTCTTATTGACTATGAAACACAGAAACTGCATCGGAATTAAATACAAAATGCACAATGCCGACTTAAGTGCAAGAAAGCTGACTCTTCTTACTGTCTATGTTTTGAACCATTCGTGTGACACTAGTTATAGTTTCCGATGCCTCTCTCCAGGTTTACTGTATACCTTGGACCTTCTTATTGACGATGAAACACAGAAATTGCATCGAAACTAAATACAAAAGGCACAATGCCGACGTAAGGAGAACAAGACTGAATCTTCTTACTGCCTATGTTTTGAACCATTCGTGTGTCACTAGTTATGGATTCCGATGCTTCACTTCAGGTTTACTGTATCCCTTGGACCTTCTTATTGACGATTAAACACCGATATTGCCTCGGAATTAAATACAAAAGGCACAATGCCGACTTAAGTACAAGAAGACTGACTCTTCCTACTGTCTATGTTTGAACCATTCCATTGACACTAGTTATAGACTCCGATGCTTCACTTCATGTTTACTGTTTCCCTTGGACCTTCTTATTGACGACTAATCAATGAAATTGCATCGGAATTAAATACAAAAGGCACAATGCCGACTTAAGTATATGAAGACTGACTCTTCTTACTGACTATGCTTTTAACCACTCCTGTGACACTAGTTGTAGATTCGGATGCTTCACTTCAGGTTTACTGTATCCCTTGGACCTTCTTAGTGACGATGAAACACAGAAATTGCATCGGAATTAAATACAAAAGGCACAATGCCGACTTAAGTACAAGATGGCTGACTCTTCTTACTGTCTATGATTTGAACCATTCCTGTGACACTAGTTATAGATTCCGATGCTTCACTCCAGGTTTACTATAAACCTTGGACCTTCTTATTGACGATGAAACACAGAAATTGCATCGGAATTAAATACAAAAGGCATAATGCCGACTTAAGGACAAGAAGACTGAATCTTCTTACTGCCTATGCTTTGAACCATTCCTGTGTCACTAGTTATAGATTCCGATGCTTCACACCAGGTATACTTTATCCCTTGGACCTTCTTAATGACGATGAAACACCGAAATTGCAACGGAATTAAATAGAAAAGGCACAATGCCGACTTAGGTACATGAAGACTGAATCTTGTTACTGACTATGTTTTGAACCATTGCTGTGACACTAGTTATAGATTCCGATGCTACATTTCAGATTTACTGTATCCCTTGGACCTTCTTAATGACGATGAAACACAGATAGTGCATCGGAATTAAATACAAAAGGCACAATGCCAACTTAAGTACAACCAGACTGACTCTTCCTACTGTCTATGCTTCGAAACATTCCTGTGACACTAGTAATAGATTCCGATGCTTCACTTCAGGTTTACTGTATCCCTCTGACCTTCTTTTTGACGATGAAACACAGAAATTGCATCGGAAATGAATAGAAAAGGCACAATGCCGACTTAAGTACAAGAAGACTGACTCTTCTTACTGACCATATCTTGATCCATCCCTGTGACACTAGTTATAGATTCCGATACTTCACTTCAGGTTTACTGTATCCCTTGGACCTTCTTATTGACGATGAAACACAGAGATTGCATCGGAATTAAATACAAAAGGTACAATGCCTACTGAAGTACAAGAAGACTGACTGTTCTTACTGACTATGCTTTGAACCATTCCTGTGACACTAGTTGTAGATTCCGATGCTTCTTTTCAGGTTCACTGTAT